>NC_079190.1:22120018-22307518 GCF_029499605.1 Hyla sarda | reverse complement strand
AGTTCAAGTCAGCTTTGGGGACAAGTGCCAGTGAGTCGTCGGGCCCCATAGCAACCAAAGGATAGAGAAGTGAAGATCCTCCGGCCACTCCCTTCAAGTCCACCCTTGAGGTAAGCAACCACATTGGATTCCACACAATGAAGTAGCAAAAGTCAGTGATAGTCAGCTCCCAAGTCAATTCAAATGTACCTTAGACAAGTCTCAATCAGTCCAGTCTAGTCACATCAAGGCTAGCTCAATCAAGTCTGCCTAAGTCAAGTTCAGACAAGTCAAGTCACATCTCAGTCAAAAAGGACTACAAGTCCCAGAGTGTCATTACAGCAACTGTGATTCCCTATAATATCCTTCAGCGAAATTGCCCTAAACTTGAACTGTTATGTTGTATCACCTGTCTGCAATTCCTAAAGTAAAGTTAAAGTGTTTTATCTAAGCTTGGTATTCGTTACCTGGTGCTTGGCACTGGCAACCGCTTATCCTTGAGTGTGATGAATTAGCACTCCTGGCGTCACATACATTTACCTTAGTCACATCACCCATAAGCCTACAATACACACCACCCTGCTCACCAAAATAGACTAAACAGGAACCTGTTTTTGACACCATTCAATGATGGCAGATAGTTTGCTGGTTGAAACACGATCGCTAGCTGATACCGGGAGCTCAGGCCTCTCCCTGCGACTCCTGCTGCCACTAGTCCCTAGTCTGCTGTAACCTCTGCCTACGCCTGATGAATTTAGGCCTCTGCCACTCCTGAAAACTGTATGCACACCTACATGGTGTCCTTTATATATTTTCCCATTAAACTAATTTGGGCCTAGTTACTGTGAAAGGCCAGCCAAAGCTACACACTTGTTTTTGTAGCTTTATACAGTTTGTAGCGGAGCATATTGTCCACCTCTCATAAGTGTAAACTGTACATACACCTATGTGGTGTCCTTTATATATTTTCCTGTTAAACTAATTTGGGCCTAGTTACTGTGAAAGGCCAGCCAAAGCTACACACCTGCTTTTGTAGCTAAATACAGTTTTAAGTGTAGCGTATTGTCCTCCTCTCATAAGTGTAACATGTATGCACTCAGCTGGTGTATAAGTATGTCAGGCAGAGAAGTGCCAGGACGTGCACAGAGGAGTGGCAGAGGCCTAAATTCATCAGGAGTAGACAGAGGTCGCAGCAGACTAGGGGGGAGTGACAGCAGTGACATTGGACACCCCCAGTCAACAGTCGGTGGGTTCCTCAGACACAACTCTCAGTTGGCATGGCCCGGGAGCAGTCCCTGTGAGAGTGGCATGGGAGGTGGTGTTGCGAGCACTCAGGCTCCTGAAGCAGACTTTGTTGAGGAACCTGAGGAGGACATCAGTGACGTGCAGACACAACTCGATGATGAAGCTGATCGCATTTTGGGTGCCGGGTGCAGAAGGGGCTTCATCATCATCAGGAGAAGAGAGTTGCAGGTTGCCCGTGAGGCAGCAGCTGAGCCAGCAAGGTGGTAGCATGGTTGGGAGTCGGCATGGTAGCAGAAGTGGGAAGTCTTTAGCCAAACGTGCCCGGGGTAGACCACCTGCTTTGTGGCAGCCTACCTTCCCGAGAGGTAGTGGAACAGGGGTTCCTGGAGTCAGCAGCAGTAGCAGTCAGTCAGTGCGGACTGTTGGGGGCAAAGTCAGCTACTTGGCGGTGTGGCAGTTTTTCATCAAGCATCCGGAGGAGGTTAACCTGGTCATGTGTTGGCAGAAGGTGAAGCGTGGCCAGGGTCCCAATGTTGGCACCACGGCCCTGGGTCAACATATGCAGCGTCACCATAAAGCGGCCTGGGAGAACCGTGGCTCCAATACGATGGTCCAGCCTGCTGCATCACTCAGTGGCACGCCGCTCACTGTTTCAGCCAGCCAAGGCTCCACCACCTAGCCGAAGGGAGCTGTGTGTCATACCCTCCTTCTGTCGCTCCAGATTGTTCTGCTCCTCCTACTTTTAGTCATTCATTCCGCCAGCAATCCATCGGCAAAGCCATGTCCAAGAGACAACAGTATGCCCTCACGCATCCAACGGCGCAGAAGCTGAATGTGCTCCTGTCCAAGTTGCTGGTGCTGCAGTTCCTCCCTTTTCAAATGGTGGACTCTGCACCTTTCAGAGAACTGATGCCTTGTGCCAAGCTGAGGTGGAGAGTCCCAAGCCATCATTTCTTTGCAAAAAAAGCAGTACCAGCCCTGCAAAATTTTGTGGAAGAGAAGGTGGGCCAGTCCTTGAGCATGTCTGTGTGTACCAAAGTGCACGGCAGCACCGATGTGTGGAGCTGTAACTACGGTCAGGGACAATACATGTCCTTTATGGCCCACTGGGTAAATGTGGTTCCTGCACAGCCACAACACCAACTTGGACAGGTCACGCCGCTTCCGCCTCTACGCTCTCAGGCTATTGGTCCTGCAACAGTGTGCGACTCCGCTTCATCATCCTCCACCGTGTCCTCCACTGCAGGGACAAGTCTCATCGCTGAGAGGCAGGGGCTGGAACAGGTGGTAGCTCGCCTCATTGTGGACCTAATTTTTGGGAGAATTTGGCAAATAGGCCGAATCAAATTCTTCTCAAATTTGCTCATCTCTAACCATAGACATTATATTTTCAGCCATTAAAAATCGGTGGGTTTGGCCAACATCTAATGTGTATGACCATCATTAAATAGTAGGCTCAGCAAAAAGTGGGTATATTGGGTGTTGTCGTGAGCAGTTAGGGTAGTTCCTAGGTTGTGTTGTGGCATAGTTTCAGAAACGTGGCATTTCCAATGGTGGTATGTACAAAGGTTTAGGAGAATTGATTGGCAAGAGAGGTAGCGGTCTATGGGGATATGGCTCGCAATCATGGGGGGTATTGTATACACTAATGGTTGCAGTGTAACATGGACTCATAGGGAAACACTGTGCCTTCTACTGTACTGGGGGCATTGTTGTTGTCATTCATTGATATATAAGCTGATAAAAGATGATATATATGGCTGTATTATGGCTGTCAGAATTATGACAGTACCATGGCTGTTAATAGTATGGGGGTGCTAAGTCTGTAACTGTTATTGTTGCACTGGTGGCTGCCATTATTTGCCACCGAAGCTGTCATTTTTTCTTATGAAACTATGTCTGTCGCTGTTGTGGAGGATCTAAGGCTGTTACTACTATGGGGGTGCTGAGTGTGTAACCTTTATGGCGGCTCTGTAGATCTCTATTTCATGAGGGCACTGTTACTGTAAATATGGAAGCAATATCGGGCCACAATTCCTTTGGAGTTGAAAAGACTTTGCACACTCCTGAACAGAGAGTATCACATGGATTATATGGACTGAATCCCCCTGATAGACTGAGATACACCAGTCTACAATACCACACATAACTGGACTAGGGACAGCTGTTAGTATCACACATGATAAGATTAGATACATTGGTTTAACAGAGACCATGACATACTATAGGATTAGATACAACAGCTCAGCAGGCACTACCACACATTATAGGATTAGATACACAAGTCTATTCCTACTGTACATCCATATAAATCTTGTGAAATAATCCTGAGACTCTCCGACTCCTCTCTCGTCCTTGTGGATCTTTCCTGCTCTTCAGGTTTTTCTTTTATTCTTTAGAAAAACGCAATTTTCTGCTTCAAGTTGGCTGATGATTTGTGAGCATCTCCCGATTCCCTCATGCCGGTTGGGGAGGGGCGCTATTGATCCATGGCGCTTCGTGCCAGACCATATTACACAAGCAGCTCTTAATGTCGGAGTTTCAGAACATATCTTCTCTTACTGCTTTCTTGAAATGATCTTGGATTAACCTTTGAATGACTGGATAAAAATAAGGGGGCGGATGTTCTACAAAGCATGGGAGGCAGGGACACTTCTAGAAATCATAGGGCCTCTTAGTAATATTTAGTATGAGTTCTGCTTCAACAGTAGCACATGTTATGGTGGATTTGCTGCAGCCAAATTTGTGGTGTAAAAATTCCAGCTCCAGAAGGGAACAAGAGTTTTATGGCACGCTTGGTTGAGGTTTGAGGCTGTCCTTGGAGAATGGATGAACCTTCAGGATCAGTTTCTATTCCCAGTTAATCAATGGACTCTGTGTATACATGGACAACTTAGGATCTCCAGAGAAAGAGCCACTCTTTGTAGTCCAAAGAGTGGTGGTGGATACCCGCCCCCCCCCCCCCCCCATTATATTCACATGTCTATTTTAGGCCTTTAGATAAGGATCGTCTAATGTAGACAATCCCTTTAACTACTGATGTAACCTATGGCTGCTGAAGGTTTAGGTAGACTACGTTTAGTGGAGCAAAACAGCTTTCCCCAACACTAAATAGGGCCCAATATGAGAGAGGGCCTAGTCCTGGTCAGTTCTATTCTACTTGGAGACAAGAACCAGGGCAGGACTCTGCATAGAAACTGCAATGTGTGCAAACATTGGGGGTAGGAAGCAGGGTGGGGCAATAGGAAGGCGAAGGTGCCTCCATTTACCCGGGGGGAGGGGGTGCACTAGCATAGTTGAATCCAGGGAACTTGCTCTAGATCTCCAGGCTAGCAAGCCCAGCTTTCAACTGTATCTGCGTCCTTAGGACATGCATGCAGTAGAAACCTTTATGGCTTGGTTTTGTGGCATGCAGGGTTCTGCCCCAGGCATCATCCCACGCAATGATGTCACTTGTGTGCGGCTGCATCAGAAGGGATGAAGATGATCCTTCCTGTAAGCAAGAAATCAGGAGAAGGTAAGTTCTACCTATCTATCTACTGGGGACACCTATATACTTACAGTGGGCACCTATCTATCTACCTACAGGAGACACCTATTTGCCTGCAGGGAGCACCTATGTAACTACGGGAAAAAGGTGAGGATGAGGCTAGAAAAGTGTGGAGCCTTAGAAGTTTGTTTGGCAGATTCTGCAGAGATGAGTCGTGGATGAAAGAAGTCTTCATGGCTGTCTAGGCTGGATGGAGAAGAAAAGGAATAAGAAAGACTCCAAAAAGATGTCACCGGTAAGTCACTGAATATAACTCCACTGTAATCATTCAGGGCTCATTCACACTGTGGACATCCGCCTAAAGAATGAACATTCTGCCGGACTGCATTGCTGTCTATGAGACAGTACACCTCTGTGCTGTCCTACCGCCTGCTGTAAGCCGGCATTCAGCCAGCAGAATGTCCGCAGTGGGAACAAGCCATTATACAGTCAGCAGAACCTGTGTACTGCTCACATCTACAGCTATATGGTCACTCTATGGGGGGTATTTTTGGTTTTTGTATAGTGTTTGCTCTTCAGTAACAGTATGGTGGTAACGGTGGTGGTCATATGGTGTGGTGATATTATTTGTCCCTTATGTAGTAGTATTATTGGTAATATTGGTCTTAGTATACTGGCTATTGTTGAATAACATTGAAAAATATGTATGGTGATAATATTTGTTCTTTGTACAGTGGTCCCTCAACATACGATGGTAATCCGTTCCAAATGAACCATCGTTTGTTGAAACCATCGTATGTTGAGGGATCCGTGCAATGTAAAGTATAGGAAGTTGTACTCACCTGTCCACATTGCTCCGGACCCATCACCGCTGCCCTGGATGTCGCCCTCCATCGATGTCGCCACGTCCACGGGGTGTCCCCGACGCTCCGGACGTCTCTGCTTCCCCAGGATCGTCGCTCTCACGTCACCGCCATAACGTCACTATGCACGCCGCTCCTACTGGATGACGGGATGGCATGCGCTGCGACATGATGACGACAATGGAGAGCGCCGGCGATCCCGAAGAGGATGCTCCGGAGCCCCGAGGACAGGTAAGAGACATCACCGGAGCACACGGGGCACCGTAAACGGCTATCCGGTGGAAGCTGAAACAGTCAGCGCTGCCGGATAGCCGTTTATGCGATGGCCCTGACATACAAAAGCATCGTATGCTGATGCTGCCTTCAACATGCAATGGCCTCTGAGAGGTATGTTGAAATTATCGTATGACGGGGCCATCGTAGGTTGGGGGGGTCACTGTATACTAGTATTATTTTGTAACTGTATGACTAATATTTACAGTATTATCACACATAGGATTGCCTTTGAGCTATGCTGTCTAGGCTATATATATATATATATATATATATATATATATATATATATATATATATCTATTACAAAAATCCAAATTCTCGGCTACCCCTCCCACAGCAAAAGTGGTACATGCAACATTTCTGGTTGGTAGCAGGCACCACTAGGGGGAGCTCACTGCATACAGATTTATCTAGTGCCCAAGTGAACCCTATAATGAAAAGAGATCTGCAGCCCTAGACACTTATGCCCTATCCGACACCCCCCCCCTCCATGTATCTCTATGGGAGATGCAGAGATGCAGCGCCTCTCCCAGAGAGCCGCAACAATGCTGGGTGCCCGAACATCCTGCGGATAGGGGATAAGTGTCTGATCGCGGGGGGTCTGAACGCTGGGACCCCCTGCAATCTCCTGTTTGGGGCCATGGCTCTGCCACGGCCCTTTTGGGCAGGAGGCTTGTCGGCCGCAGCATGATAGGGGATAAGTGTCTAAGACTGTAGTACTCCTTTATTCAATCTTTAGTAAATACCCAAGCTCCCCCTAGAGGTGGCAGCAGGCAGCAAGCATTATATAATTTATGGTTGCATGAAGTGTCGGGCTATATTGGTACCGCTAAAAACAGATTTGATGAAATGAGAGATTCAAATGGTATATAAGCGTCCGTCATTGTATTGAAAAGGCCATGTTAAATCTGAGTAAACGATTGAACGCTGGAGCGAGTGATGTCATAGCCCAACCCCCTCATGATGTCACGCCCCGCCCCCTCAATGTAAGTCTTTGGGGGGGGGGGGGCCCTCCCATACACTTGCATTGAGGGGGCAGGATGTGACATCATGAGGGGGCGTGGCTATGATGTCATGAGCTCCTGGCGCCGACTCCAGCCTGCAGAACAGTTTGTTCCAAATGCTGAGCAGTGAAGTACCCCTTTAAGTCTTCCTAATTAGTAGCTTCCTACAAATTATGTATTTAGTACTGTATCTTACCACCAGAGATAGTTGTTGTTAGAACATTTTTATATATTCCTATACAGTGACCCCCCGACCTACGATGGCCCCAACATACGATCATTTCAACATACGGTGGCCTCTCAGAGGCCATCGCATGTTGAAGGCAGCATCAACATACGATGCTTTTGTATGTCGGGGCCATCGCATAAACGGCAATCCGGCAGCGCTGACTGCTTCAGCTGCCTCCGGATAGCCGTTTACATTCCCCCTCGTGTGGACCACTGACGATCACTTACCTGTCCTCGGGGCTCCGGCGCGTCCTCTTCGGGATCCTCTGCATCGTCCGCACTCTCCATCATCCTCATCACGTCGCTGCGCACGCCGTCCCGTCATCCAATAGGAGTGGTGTGCGTAACTACGCGATGGCTGCAACGGAGAGCGAGGATGCCAGAAAAGCAGAGGCCTTGCCGGATCGTCGGGGACACCCCGGGGACGTAGCGATAGCGATGGAGGGTGACATTCAGGGAGCAGAGACGAGATAGGGGATAAGATGCCTGATCGCGGGAGTCCCACCACTGGGGACCCCCAGGATCATGCACGCGGCACCCCGTTTGTAATCAGTCTACAGAGCCCCCTCCCGTCGGCTTGCATTGAGGGGCGGAGCATGACGTCACACGGGGCGGAGGCGTGACGTCACATGCAGCCGGCCCTGCGGTCGCCGGTAATCAGACCCGGAGCGAATACGCTCCAGAGACTGATTACAAACGGGGTGCCGCGTGCATGATCACTGGGGTCCCCAGCAGCGGGACTCCCGCGATCAGGCATCTTATCCCCTATCCTTTGGATAGGAGATAAGATGTTTAAGCACCGGAGTACCCCTTTAATCTATTATAACCAATAAACCTGCATATCATTTTTATAGTAACTGCGTTATTATTTTATTATATTGCAAAAAGTAACTTCTACCACTACTTCATCGAACTCATATCTGGGAAAATAGTCGGGCCCAGATACGGTGAACGGCATTGTTTGTATATTTTTTGGCAATTCATAATGGTCATAATATTTTTGTTGACCATAATTAATAATTCATAAATGAGGATGTAGTCCACGTCAGTGGGCAAAGAAGGTGCTCCGGTCGGTCTTCGAGGAAGGAGATCGATTTAGAAAGGTACTCGGACCATTAAGTAATAAAGGAACAAGTAAAATGTATTCACATAACAGCGCTAGGACTACGCGTTTCGAGGGGGAGGGACCCCCTCTTCGTCAGGTCCAAATCGGGCGATAGGCTCCTATAGGTGTTGTGCTCTCAGTACAACACCACCAGGTGAGCAGATCCTTACCACCAGGTGAGCAGATCCTTACCACCAGGTGAGCAGATCCTTACCACCAGGTGAGCAGATCCTTACCACCAGGTGAGCAGATCCTTACCACCAGGTGAGCAGATCCTTACCACCAGGTGAGCAGATCCTTACCCCACCTGGAGTAACGGCACATTGCTGCGCAACTTTTCTGTCTTTTTTTCTTTTATTCAGCATCAATTCATAAATGAGTTATTCCCCTGACAAAAGGGAAGTAGGGGATATGGATTTCTGGATGAGAAAAATTTCGCTATGCATCAATAAACCCAACTTTATCTGTATCAAAAAGAATCCCTGCATAGCAGCGTCATTTAGAAACCCAGCATTCTGGCTTCCAGTGATAACATTTAAAGTAATGTCTATATTATGCTTCACTTTGATCTCTCCTGGGAATAGAGTAAAGGCAGAAATTTCCCTTAAAGCGGATATTAGGTCACCGCGTCCTCCGCCGCAATTGCCACCAGAATGTCTCGGAGCGAGTCACAAAGTTCTGCAGCTCCCAGGAACTCGCCCCGGGCAGTCGACTTAAAAAAAAAAAAGGAAGATTTCTTCTGTCTGACAACATCATGTTCAAAGTGTATCCCCAGGGTAATGAGAAGAGGAAATGCATTTCCTAGAATAAGCTCTCACTGTACATAATGTATGTGGCTGAAGATCGGCCGCCTTCACACATAACTCCGCCGCGCCGATCGCCGCGTTCGCCAGAAAAAAGATTTATAGCGCACGGTGTGACATGAACAGACGTCTGGGGAGACTGACGAACGCATGAAATGATCATATCAATTGTATATTTACCATAACAGTATCCTTTAGGGGCGAGTATACTTTTGCAGTCATTTTTTCTTTTATTTTTAGCGCTTCAATGTATATAAAGTACAATGGCAAAATGAAACAACTTTGAACATAGGCTTCAATGAATAAACAGCAATCTACATTTTTTTTTGTGTTGTTCATAAAGGGGTACTCCCATGGAAAACTTTTTTTTTTTAATCAACTGGTGCCATAAATTTAAACAGATTTGTAAATGACTTCTATTAAAAAATCTTAATCCTTCCAGTAGTTATTAGCTGCTGAATACTTCAGAGGAAATTATTTTCTTTTTGGAACACAGGGCTCTCTGTTGACATCACGAGCACAGTGCTCTCTGCTGACATCTCTGTCCATTTTTGGAACTGCCCAGAGCAGCATAGGTTTGCTATGTTTTTTTTTTCCTACTTTGGACAGTTCTTAAAATGGACAGAGATGTCAGCAGAGAGCACTGTGCTCATGATGTCAGCAGAGAGCTCTGTGTTCCAAAAAGAAAAGAATTTCCTCTTTAGTATTCAGCAGCTAATAAGTACTGGAAGGATTAAGATTTTTTTTAATAGAAGTAATTTACAAATCTGTTTAACTTTCTGGCACCAGTTGATTTAAAAAAAAAAAAAAGTTTTCCACCGGAGTACCCCTTTAACTTGAGAATTGTGTTCCTGTTAGAAAAGGTCCTATTACCTTCTTGACAAATTTTCATTCATGAGTTGGTATAAAATTAAATATGGCCACAAAGCGCTGTTGTGGTAATTTAGAGATTTCTTACGGTGATGTGCCAGCAGTGCTATGTTGCGTGAGCCCCTGACGCCTCAAAGAAAAATGGTTGTCTACTATGGATCAGTATCTTATGAGATCAGCCAAGAAAGTCTTTTACTTTCCATCAGTATCTTATAAGATCAGCCACTCCTCAGAAGCGGGCTGCCGTGGCACGACGTCTCAGCATGTCACTGAATAGAGTTCTTAATCTTGTTTCAAGATGGGAAATAAAGTATATCTACACGGAGAACAGGCGCCTGCTCCCGCTGATCGTAATGAAGTGGGAAACGACTGAAGCCGGAGTCTATATGCTGCACAGAATATCATTCTGGAACTAAAAGAAACATTCATTGGTAAATCCCATTGTATGAGCCAAGGGTAAAACCATACGGACATTCATTGGTTAATCCCATTGTATGAGCCATGGGTAAAACCATATGGACATTCATTGGTTAATCCCATTGTATTAGCCAAGGGTAAAACCATACGGACATTCATTGGTAAATCCCATTGTATGAGCCGAGGGTAAAACCATACGGACATTCATTGGTAAATCCTATTGTATGAGCCGAGGGTAAAACCATATGGACATTCATTGGTTAATCCCATTGTATGAGCCAAGGGTAAAACCATATGGACATTCATTGGTTAATCCCATTGTATGAGCCAAGGGTAAAACCATACGGACATTCATTGGTAAATCCTATTGTATGAGCCAAGGGTAAAACCATACGGACATTCATTGGTAAATCCCATTGTATGAGCCGAGGGTAAAACCATACGGACATTCATTGGTAAATCCCATTGTATGAGCCGAGGGTAAAACCATACGGACATTCATTGGTAAATCCCATTGTATGAGCCAAGGCTGAAACTGGGATATTCAGGGTAAAACCATACGGGCCGAAATGCATCAAAAAATCGCTGCCCCATCAAACTAGTGTTGTGATTGGCTGCTGCATTTCAGCCAACAGCTCACGTAGGTTTACCCCTAGATGTCAGAATTGGTTGAAGGGCACTATTGGGGTGGACAGAAGTGGTTGTGGAGGCCACTGCATAGTGCTCATGTGCATTGTAGCTAAGGGTATGTTCACATGGCACATTTTTCCAGTAGTGGAAAAATACACCATTAAATACTGAATGTGGCAGAAGTTCCAAGGGTATCTTTGGATTTGACTCTTTTGACCACATTTTTACTCACCGTCAAGGCCACTGTTGTTGAGGGGCACTACTGCTGTGGCTGCTATTTGGGGTCCTGCAGATATCACTATTCCTATGGGTTCTACGGCTGATGCTTTTAATGGGTACACTGTTGTTGTTCCTGTTTCGGAGGTACTGTTTTGGAGTTTTAATGTTGCTGTAATTGTGGCTCTTATGGCTGTTGCTTTTATTATTTGTTCTACAGCTGTTGCTGTTGTTTGGAGTCCTGCGGCTTTAAAGGGGTTCTCCACCATAAGGTGATTTTAGTACGTACCTGGCAGACAGTAATGGACATGCTTAAGAAGGATCTGCGCTTGTCTTGAGGCTAAATGGCTATGTTGTGAGATTACCACAACACTGTGGCTAGCTTTTTGTGAACTGGAATTTCCTGTTTGACTTTTCTTTTTTTGACTACACATCCCATAATTCCATTTTCCTCCCTCCCACACATCAGCCACCCCACCCACTGAAACATAAATTAGCTGCATCCATTCAAAAGACCTGTGGTTTTCAATCCGGGTGCCTACAGCTGTTGCAATAGTTGCAGATTGATCTCTCTCCCATCAAGCGATCGCTCCACCCATTGAAGCAGACAGGCTCCCTGTCATCAGCTAACTAGTGATGTCAGGTCTCGGCCGCATTGCAACCTGGGAAAAATCTGAGACAACAGTAATTTTGTATGCTGGTAAAAATAAATATTGGGATTGAAAATCACAGAAGAAGAGAGTTGTTGCAATAACTGGGGATCCTGTGGCTGTTTCAGTGGACACTGTGGCTGTTGCTGTTAACACATCCCTTGCAGCTGTTGCTGTTATTAGGTGTCCTACCACTGTTGCTCGAATTGGGTTTCCTACAGCTTGTGCAGTTACTAAGTGTCCTACAGTTTTTCCTGTTACTGGGTGTCCTGCAGTTGTTGCTTTGGGTCCTATGGCTATTGCTGTTATTTGGGGTCCTGAGGGAGTCGCTGTTCTATTTGTCCTTCACCATCTGGCTTTTACCTTGTTGTACCTGACTTTGGTCTATTGTATTGAAGCCACATTAGATGACACCAAGTTCACCTTCCAGTACTTAGTTGCTGTATGCTCCACAGGAAGTTCTTTTCTTTTTGAATTTATTTTCTGTCTGACCACAGTGCTCTCTGCTGACACTTCTGTCCATGTCAGGAACTGTCCAGAACAGGAGAAAATCCCCATAGCAATCCCCCTGCTCTGGACAGTTCCTGACATGGACAGAGATGTCAGCAGAGAGCACTGTGGTCAGATAGAAAATAAATTCAACAAGAAAAGAACTTCCTCTGTAGTATACAGCAGCTGATAAATACTGGAAGGATTAAGATTTTTAAATAGAATTAATTTAGAAATCTGTTTATCTTTGTGGCACCAGTACATGGACAGAGATGTCGACAGAGAGCACTGTGGTCAGATAGAAAAGAAATTAAAAAAGAAAAGAACTTCCTCTGTAGTATACAGCAGCTGATAAGTAATGGAAGGATTAAGATTTTTAAATAGAAGTAATTTACAAATCTGTTTATCTTTGTGGCACCAGCACATGGACAGAGATGTCAGCAGAAAGCACTGTGGTCAGATAGAAAAGAAATTAAAAAAGAAAAGAACTTCCTCTGTAGTATACAGCAGCTGATAAGTACTGGAAGGATTAAGATTTTATAAACAGAAGTCATTTACAAATCTGTTTATCTTTGTGGCACCAGTTGATTTATAAAAAAAAAAAAATTCCACTGGAGTACCCCTTTAAATACCGTGTGCATGCAATGCTTTTGCTTTATCCCATATATATCCCAATACTTGAGCAGTGCGTCCTGAATGTAGAAATCCTACTAGACAGTTCCACCACAATACATGAACATCCACCCATGAAACCTTTTTTTTTATATCAATTTTCCAGTTGTTACCTCGGGCCAAACAGACCCTGGAGCATCAAGGTGCAGCGAACCACAGAAATCTCAAGCCTGTAACTTTTTTATGTGAAGGAGCCTTTGAAGAGGTAAAGTTTTTCATGTATTATTGATGCACAGCTTGTTTACTCTGCAGTCTATTGGGGTCGATGCTCGTTTTTAGATATTTTTCTATTACGTTTTTTTTTTTTTTGCTTACACGCCATGCGGCCGGAGTCACTGGTGTCTCATTAATGAGAAGTGGCATGGCGCTCGCCGGGTGGAGGGCGGCGGTGACTCGCTCAGTGCACCCTGTCCCATTCGATAAATCTGTGCACGCAATTTTCTGCAGGCAAGGGGTCAGCAGATCCATTGGTTTAAGGCAAAAGAAATCCTTCTGAATATTGCGAGTATTTAACGAGAATAATTTGTCAGGGAAAATTTGTCTCAAGGAAAAAGCTGCGGGTTACGAGAGAAGTGAAATTATTATGTGAAATTACGTCAACAGCTGGATTGCGGCAAATCCTTATATGACTGTTCATGTCTATGGCACCACAGGCTCAGACGTTGTAGTCATCCCCATCACTGCTCACCCTGCAGGCCAGTCATCTACCATACTCTTCAATGTGTAATAGGATTTTAGGAAGAATTCTCATTAATGATTACAAGTGACCAACCCCCAAACTAAGATTATTATATAATTTATGGCGCCCTGATCACACACCTTTTTACAGTTTCTTTATATCCCCTTCCATTCCCGAGATATGAGGGTTTATATTTTGCATGAAAAGAAACATGATGGCACTCACCATAGAATGAAGAAACGGTTATGCTTTATTCGTGGCACCGGCAGACTACAGCATGGGGAAGAGGGACGCCGTGAGCTCACGGCGTCCCTCTTCCCCATGCTGTAGTCTGCCAGAGCCACGAATAAAGCATAACCGTTTCTTCATTCTATGGTGAGTGCCATCATCTTTCTTTTCGTGCATGTTTTACACTTAACTCTTGATTGGGCACCCCATTGTAGTTTACACGGATCCCAGTGCCCCTGGGCATCATACATCTGCTGGTAGGATCATCACGAGAGCTGTGCCGAGGGCTTCATCTATCACACCTGCAGGGTTTATAGTTCGTTTGACAACTCAGGGAATCAGTCAGATGGGCGTGAACTTAATTTTAATAATGGGAGTAATGGGCAGGATTTTACAGTCAGGGGGTGTGTATTAGGCATTCATGCTTCTCAATGTACAACATACACACCCCCTGAACGTATAACCCCGCCTATCACCTACATTGCAGTGGGATTGTGTATCGGTTCCTTCGCTCTCCCTACACTACAGTGGGATTGTGTATCGGTTACCTCGCTCTCCCTACACTGCAGTGGGATTGTGTATCGGTTCCTTCGCTCTCCCTACACTGCAGTGGGATTGTGTATCGGTTCCTTCGCTCTCCCTACACTGCAGTGGGATTGTGTATCGGTTCCTTCGCTCTCCCTACACTGCAGTGGGATTCTGTATCTGTTCCTTCGCTCTCCCTACACTGCAGTGGGATTGTGTATCAGTTCCTTCGCTCTCCCTACACTGCAGTGGGATTGTGTATCAGTTCCTTCGCTCTCCCTACACTGCAGTGGGATTGTGTATCACTTCCTTCGCTCTCCCTACACTACAGTGGGATTGTGTATCGGTTCCTTCGCTCTCCCTACACTGCAGTGGGATTGTGTATCGGTTCCTTTGCTCTCCCTACACTGCAGTGGGATTGTGTATCGGTTCCTTCGCTCTCCCTACACTGTAGTGGGATTGTGTATCGGTTACCTCGCTCTCCCTACACTGCAGTGGGATTGTGTATCGGTTCCTTCGCTCTCCCTACACTGCAGTGGGATTGTGTATCGGTTCCTTCGCTCTCCCTACACTGCAGTGGGATTGTGTATCGGTTACCTCACTCTCCCTACACTACAGTGGGATTGTGTATCGGTTACCTCACTCTCCCTACACTGCAGTGGGATTGTGTATCGGTTCCTTCGCTCTCCCTACACTACAGTGGGATTGTGTATCGGTTCCTTCGCTCTCCCTTCACTGCAGTGGGATTGTGTATCGTTCCTTCGCTCTCCCTACACTACAGTGGGATTGTGTATCGGTTACTTCGCTCTCCCCATAGGCACACGCTGCAGACGTCTGTATCCCTTAAAGTGTCCTTAACGACTGTGGAATAATTCATGAATAAGAAGTAAGAAATCTCCCGTCAATAAACCCAACAAACATAATTGACATAAACTGTCGGTGACAAGCGCTTGACATCCCATCGGGTGTGACGCTAAGTGACCCTGAAATCCAAACATGCCGGAGATGACGCCGTTCCCGGCAATTATCCACCATGAAGATCCCATGTTGTCTTGGATGACGACTCATCCCTTGGATTTTGCTCCTTGAGACGTCTTTTCTGATGTGAAGGATGACATTTCCGACAGTAAAATAAAAAATAAAAACCAGAAAAAAAAAAAACAACCATCTTTGTGTAGCGCCTGTAAATAATAAATGATGTGGATATAATTACGCCGGGACTGCTTGACCTCAGCGTTGTCATTGACTATGGTATTTGAGGCGAGACATGTCTTCTTCGCGTTGTCCCCGGGAGAGAGACGTTCTTACATAATGGTGGCTTTATCTGATTAACCCCTTGTTTTCCCGTCATTTTTTCCCCCCGACTCGTTACAATAGAAGACTCTGACCGCCGAGATGTTTCTTAAATGTCACAAGAGATAAGATCACGTTGACATTAAAGTGACGTCACGCGGATCCCACGGATTCTTTGGAAGAAGAGATGTCAACATTCACTACATTTGAACTAAGTCAGAATATTCAGGGCCCTGTCATATGAAAGAAAAACATGGCTGCTCTCTTTCAGACACAGCGCCACACCGGTTCAATGGTTAGGTCTGGTATTGCAGCCCAGCTATATAGAAGCGAACGGGCCGAGCTACGATATCGCACGCAGTCTGTGGAACGGCAACCCATGTATGCATAGACTGAGTAGGTGACACTCCTTTATAACACGAGTGACCATAGAAACAACACAGTTTAAATGTTGTTTCCATGGTAACAAAAGTCAAACTGCTTCATGACTTCAAAGAAATTCTAATAGGGCAGAATTAAAGGGATATTCCGGGCAAAAACATTTTATCCCCTATCCAAAGGATAGGGGATAAAATGTCTGATCGCGGGGGACCCACTGCTGAGACCCCCTGCGATCTCCCTGCAGCACCCGCATTCTATGCAGGGCTGCGTCTCCAGTTTCGGAAACCTCCGGGTTTCTGGGACTAGGGACGTAAAGTCACATTCTATGCGGGGACTGGGTCTCTAGTTTTGGAAACCTCTGGGTTTCCGGGACTGGGGACATGACGTCACGCCACGCCCCCTCCATTCATGTCTATGGGAGGGGGCGTGACGGCCATCACGCCCCCTCCCATAGACATGAATGGAGGGGGCGTGGCGTGACGTCATGTCCCCAGTCCTGGAAACCCAGAGGTTTGCGAAACTGGAGATTCAGCACCTGCATAGAATGCGGGTGCTGCAGGGAGATTGTGGGGAGTCTCAGCAGCGAGCCCCCCGGGATCAGACATCTTATCCCCTATCCTTTTATACAGTGGATAAAATGTTTTTGCCCGCAATACCCCTTTAACAAAAACCGTATAAGGGTACATTCACGCTACAGATTTTCCAAGCGGAATTCCACTCGGAAAATATGGTGCAGCAACCTGCCATTGTTCTCAATGGGATTCTACTGCACCATTCACATTACAGAATTTCTGCCGTCGCAATTCCAGACTCCGCCGAAACGGTTCAGATGGAAACTCTGTCCAAAATATCTCCGGACCGGAGATTCCGTAGTGTGAATGAGCCACACCGCTGAATTTTCGCCCCAAAATTTCACTGTGGTATTTCCGCTTTCGATGGGATTCTGCTGCACCGTTTACACTGCGGAATTTCCGTGGCAGAAAATTTCAAAGCAAAAATCCAATATTCAGGGCCCCTCCAAAGTATGTTCCCATGACAGAAATTCTGTCATTCCGCTAAAATTTAATTCCGCAAGGAATTTTTGCAGTTATGTGGAATTTTGCTCAAAATACAGAATTCTGGCGAAATTCAAAGCCCCGATGGCTTCAATGGAATTCCGCAAAATTTAAAGACACGTTCAATGTTTCTTTTTGCAGAATCCGGAAAGCAGAAGTTCCACAGTGGAAATTCGGCTGTGTGAACGAGACTGAGGAATCCCCATTTAATTCAATGTGCAGTAAATTTTGCGGAATTTCCAAGCGGTATTTTTTGGCGGAATTCCGCACGAAAATTCAGCTGTGTGAACATAGGCAAAAGAATGAACATGTTCTTTCGTTTGGTGGAATTCCACCCAGACTATGGAGATGGTGCATGTCCATGTGATTTTACCGCTGATGTGTTTCAGCGATGTCCGGCGCAGACAGAATCTGTGCCTAGGCAGCGATTTAGCAGTGTGGATGAGCCCTAAGGGTCTACTCACACGGCAGAATTTCCACACATCCGCATTAATTCTGCTTCCACATTCATTTGGGTGGTTTCTGGCTTGTGCAGATTTTGAGCGGAATCCATGCGGAAATTCAGAAGTGTGAATGGGAGTGCGGAATCCCATAGAAGTCTATTGGGCTTTAATTTGAGGTGGAATCTGCATGGAATCTGCAAATTCTGCCGTGTAAGGTTATGTTCACACTGCAGAATTCCCGTGGAAATGCGCGAGTGGAATTCCGCGCAGTGAACATTAGTATCAGTGTGAATGTGTCTTCCGCGAGACCCGTTCACACTGCGTAATTTCAATTCCGGCGCTGAAATCCTTCCGCGCAAAGAAAGAACATGTTCATTCTTTGCGCGGAATTCCGCGAGTACTGCATAGCCGTCAATGGTGACGGCGCAGTGCTCCGCGGTCCTAACAACAAAGTAATTTCGGTGGCGGCCGCCTAACGGAATCTGAGATTCCGCAATGTTAACATACCCTAAAGAGACCCTTAAGATACATTCACACGGGTGGATTACCTGCGGAATTTTTGCAACGTATTTGCTGCAGAAAATCCACAGCGGATTTTGCTACCATTGACTTCCATCAGCAGAAAAGCCGCAGTAGAGGCAGATTTGCAAATTTTGATGTCAATGGTAGCAAAATCCGTTGCAAATTTTCTGCAGCAAATACGCTGCGGAAATTTGCAGGTAATCCGCCCGTGTGAACGTACCCTAACATAATCTGCAGAGGATTCTCTGCAGCTAAATTTCCGCAGTGGAAAATCAGCAGGAGATTTGCTGCAGGCCCTCTGAAGTCAATGGGTAGCAAAATAATCCGATGTGGAAATTCCGCTGCGGAAAATCACAGCAAAATTATGTACATGTGAACATAACCTTAAAGAAGTAAAAAAAAATTTTTTTTTAAATTGTCTTTGTTGCCCGTAGCCACCAAGCCACCAATCACAGCTCGGCGTTCAGTTCTTAAGCTGCTCTGTTAAAACGAAAGTTAGCCTCTGATTGGTTGCTACTGGCAACAAAGAGAGCTATCGTTTAACAATTTTTGGGGGATAAATCTAGCTCTAGCTCGGTGGGCCTTATGTACTGAAACTACCTTTGTTGCCCATAGCAACCAATGTCATTTTTTTATCTGCTCTATTAAAATGAAAGCTGAGCTCTGATTGGTTGCTAAGGGCAACAATGGCCGCTTTTCCTTTCAATATGCCTGTTCTAGCTTATCAGTTCGAGTCATGTAGAACTGAATGGGATCAGATTGATCGACAGGATCGGGATTTTTTGGGGGTTGCTGGAATTTTTGGGGGGATTTTTTGGTGGGAAATTTACAGATGCCAACTGAATTGATAGGTGGTCGTGTCCCATTGAAATGAATGGGACCCTTTGGTGGACTTTTTCCTTTAGAAGGCGTCTCTCTAGTGCAGTGTTTCCTCACCGGTGTGCCTCCAGCTGTTGCAAGACTACAACTCCCAGCATGCCCGGACAGCCTTCGGCTGTCCGGGCATGCTGGGAGTTGTAGTCTTGCAACAGCTGGAGGCACACTACATCAGTCTGAGGTATTTGTCAGGTGTCCCCACAGATTGATCATTGGGGGTCCCAACAATGGGACACTGCATGATCAGCGTATTATCAATGGACCTCTGACAACTAGGGATTGCCAATTCGGGGAAAAAATAAATTATTATTTTATTTTTATTTTTTTTATACTTCTTAGAAACTAAACAAAAATCTGCATTTCTCCTAAAAAATAGCCATGTGCAGAGTGACATACGGATTCTAGTTTACAGTGCCTATAGCTTATGTGCTGCAGACTACATAATAAAACGCAATTTGCTTTGTTTCCCTGCCGCATCCTCTAATAAATTACTATAAAAATAAAAAAAATCTATATATATATTTTTGCCTTAACCCATTCCTTTCGCAGTACTCTGTGAGAATATATCATGGACAGTTGGTGCCGTAGCATGGCGACGTTCTGTACTCATCTGCTGTGTACACTGCACGCGCTCGTGCCCCCCCCCCCCCCCATCATATCACACAGCGTTCCATCTGTTTCCCATCTTCTGCAGCGTGAATGTCATCCGCCGCAGATTGCGGTGGTTTTTATTTAAGCGCTCGCGTTGGTAGACGGTTCCATATTATCTGGTTTGTGTCTAGGAGTTTGTGCTAGTAAAGGATATTCTCTATGTTTCCCAACGAATCTTCTAAAAAAAAAAAAAAAAGGAAAAGAGGCGCAGGGCGGAGTGAAAGCTGAAATAAATCTTGTCGGAAGGAAGAGCGGGATCCCATTGCTTGTTCTGGGTTGGCGGTAAAAAGGGACTAACTGTGATGTCCCAGTACCTGGTCCTGTAGTACCCTTAGGTCCTGTCAGGTTGAGTCCCTCAGTGACCTGGGGGCTCCCCTGCATGGTCTCCCCCTGTTGTTTCCAGAATGGTGTGTATATCACTTTAATGCCTAGACAGGATCCCTATGTTTAGGTAGTACATAGGACCTGTGGGAGGTCTCAAGGACCTGTTTAAGTCTGTCACATGTTATGTTATGCACTCACGTGATTTGTTGCCACATGTTCTCCCAGAGAGCACCAGCTTAACCTATGACCCACAGGCTTTAGTCCAGCCCCCCACTATATAAAGGGGCGGCCATTACAATTCACTCTCTTCTCTTAGGAGATTCCATCTGCCACTGAGACAGCAAACACCAGAGATCTCAGTGCAAGTGATCAGCATCTGGAAGACCCCAAAAGCTACAGTCATTCAAGTAAGTCTCAAGTCTATGTCTCCTGTCACTGAAACTAGTCAAGTCCTGCATATAGTCAAGTCCAGTCCAATCTCGAGTCAAGTTAACTACAAGTATATTGGTCCAGCAAGCTGCGAGGTCCTTCTGGGTCCTGGCCACTTCTCTGGGAAATCTGGCCTTAGCTGTGAAGATAATTCCATCTGTCTTCTACTCACCTCCGTTTGACCATAACTGGTTGTGGACTCTCATTTCACTACTACCAAATGGGATAGCGGAGAAGCCGGGCGTGTGGTGTTCCGGAACCCTAAAACCACACTGGCATCACGAACACTAGGGGTTAACAACATCTTGCCCCCGGGGTTAATACCATCTGATCCCACCACTCACACCGCTACACCCGTGGTCCCGCCATACATCCGTGGGTCACCACATAACCTTTTGGAGTTGTGCTATGAATAGGCAAAACCCTATTGAAGGCATATAGACGTGACAGTATGCTGCCCTGAGAAGCCACTCCCACAATCACTGGTAGCAGATATATAGGCAAATGGAATAGAGAGTAAAAGGAGAGGGGGGATCATATAGGCACTGTCATCTCACTGCATGAAATGTCTTAAAGGGGTTATCCAACATAAGGGGACTTCAGTAATTAATTGTCATGCAGTAATGGACATGCTTATAAGGATCTGTGCTTGTGTTGGTGGTAAATGGCCATGTCCTGTCCCCCCCCAATTATGCTGCTGGCTTGTTTTTGGGAACTGGCTACTTCCTGTTTCTGTGGCCTCTCTCCGACTACAATCCCCAGGATCCTTTGTTTCATGGTGGAAGGTGACTTATTCTCTCCCACGTATAGGTCACCCGACCCATTGTAGCACAGCCACGCTCCATCCATTTGATCACATGACTTGCCCAACATCACCTGACACACAAGCTGTGGATCTGTGTGATGATGAATGCACATGTGCACCGGTAATGTCATCAGGGGAACGGCTTCACACACAACAGACGAAGCAGCAAAGCCCCCTTTCAGCACCTGACCTGTGATGTATTGTCTTGGGCCGCACAGCAAGCTAGGAAAGGTCCGAGACAACACAAATTTTGTAGGTTGCAGAAAAGGACCTTTCAGGGAAAAAAAAAGACAAAGAAATTTGATACCAGCCACCAAACACAGGTAAAGGAAGTATATTAGTAACTAGACTAACTTTGCTGCCCATGTCTCCCATTCAAAGAACCAAAAATCCCAGAATATCCATTAAAGGGGTACTCTGCCCCTAGAGATTTTATCCCCTATGCAAAGGATAGGTGATAAAATGTTTCATCTCAAGGGGGTCTGGCCGCTGGGCACCCCCGCGATCTCCGACCCAGCGCTGGAAATCCATGGAACCCTTGGACTTCTGTGATAGTGACAGCATGCCACCCCGCCTCCATTCATGTCTATGGGAGGGGTGTGATGGCTAGTACACAGCTACCACGCCCCCTCCCATAGACATGAATAGAGGGGGCGTGGCATGATGTCATGATCACGGAAGCCCCAGACTTCCATATCCGTAACACCGTAGCACTGGCCCAGAGATCATGGGGGGTCCAAGCGGCCGGATCCACCAAACAGATATGTTATCCTCTATCTAGGGGTGAAGTACCCCTTTAACCACAGTACGTACTAAAAACTTTTACATTATTGAAGTGAATGATAGGACAACGTGTTTCTGCTCTGACTTGCACCTTCCTCAGGTCCACCATAAAACGTACCTGTCATATCACAGAAAAAAAATAACGCTTATATATGTTACTCACTAGGTCATGCAGATACCTTTACATGTCTAACTTCTGTCTAGCTTACATACAGTATCTAGTTTCTGCATTTGGCTCACAAATTCTGCTGTTCTGCTGCTCACTCATTATGACATCCACTGCTCAGGAATGGGCGTGTCCGAGGCAAGCACTGAGCCCCCACTCACTCACCATGCAATACTTCCTCCCTGAGTCTGCTGTGCTGTGTTGGGTCTCTTCATCCAATCACTGCAGGCTGCTCTGTAACCCCCTCATTCTGCAGTCTGATAGGACAGGAGTGAGCACAGAGGAATGCTAGTCCTGCCCTCACTTCCTGGACTTTGTCCCAGCCAGTGCTTCAGCTGGGACAAAGATGATGCTGCAGCCGGACAGGATTATGTTATGGATGGTATGAGGACCCCTAGTGTTTTTGTTTTGTTTTTAAGCCATTATTTCTATAAAAAGGAGATTTTTTTTTTTATTAAGTATATTAGAAAGGTTAATTTTTGGCCAAAGATAAAAACAATGGGCAGAAAATTCTGTAGTGTGAATAAACCTTTACCGAGCTGCAGTAACCCAATATGGCCACTGCATAATATATGGCGCTGTCTTCATTATGGATGCGGATGCTGCAGCTGCAACAAACAGCTGATTGGCAGGTGTGCTGGGTGTCATCAGACCGCCACTGCTCAGACTCTGATGGTAAAAGTCTTGGAAGACCCCTTTAACTCTATAGGGGCTCTATATACTTTTTTTTTTTTCTCTTTCACTATTTTTTAATTATTTTTTGTATCTACAAATAACAACAGGTGGCGTGAATACAGAAACACTCCGTTTTAATGAGAAGCAAATTTGTAATTTATTTCCCATTTTCTATTTCACCTGCGCCCGCAGCTTTAATGATGCACAATTAGATTGACATTCTTAATGTATTGTTCTATAGAAATTGTAATTTTTACTTTAATTACCGCAATACACCTGCCAATGTCTAGGGCGTTCAGAGGCATTTACTTGTACGCTATAATCTTATGCAAATAAGTGGTAGACACGCAGTATAATTGGTTTTTTTTTCTATTGATTTCAATCATTTAAAGCAGTGTTTCCCAACCAGGGTGCCTCCAGCTGTTGCAAAACTACAACTCCCAGCATGCCTGGACAGCCAACGGCTGTCCAGGCATGCTGGGAATTGTAGTTTTGAAACTCCCAGGCTATTCAAAACATTATCCATACAAACAAATAGGGACTTTATTAAAGGGAATTTCCAGGCAAAATTTAATGATGACTGGGAGTTGCAGTTTTGCAACAGCTGGAGGTACCCCGGTTGGGAGACACTGATTTAAGAGGGGTACTCCGGTGGAAAACATTTTTATTTTTTTTTTAAATCAACTGGTGCCCGAAAGTTAAACAGATTTGTAAATGGCTTCTATTAAAAAATCTTTACCCTTCCAGTACTTTTTAGCAGCTGTATGCTACAGAGGAAATTCTATTATTTTTGAATTTCTTTTTTTGTCTTGTCCACAGTGCTCTCTGCTGACACCTGATGCCCGTCTCAGGAACAGAGACAGTTCCTAACACGGACAGAGGTGTCAGCAGAGAGCACTGTGGACAAGACAAAAAAGAAATTTAAAAAGAAAAGAATTTCCTCTGTAGCATACAGCTGCTAAAAAGTACTGGAAGGGTAAAGATTTTTTAATAGAAGTCATTTACAAATCTGTTTAACTTTCGGGCACCAGTTGATTTAAAAAAAAAAAAAAAAAAAAATGTTTTCCACCGGAGTACCCTTTAACCACCAAGGACGTATGAAGTCCTTGGTCCCGCTCCCGTGATATAATGCGGGGTCCCACGGTGACCCCGCATCATATCACGGCGGGCCTGGCATCATAATGAAGCCGGGACCCGCCACTAATAGCGCGCGGCACTGATCGTGCGCTATTAACCCTTTAGCCGCGCGCTCAAAGCTGAGCCACGCGGCTAAAAGTGAAAGTAAAAGTGCCCGGCTAGCTCAGGGAGCTGTTCGGGATGGCCACTGTGAAATCGCGGCATCCCGAACAGCTGTACTACAGGAGGAGGTCTTCTTACCTTCCTTCCTGCAGTCCGATCGCCGAGTGAATGCTTCAAGCCTGAGATCCAGGCATGAGCATTCAATCGCCGAAAACACTGATCATTGCATCTCTATGGAGATGCATTGAACACTGTTAAAGATCAGTAAATGCAATGTTATAGCCCCCCCTATAGGAGCTATAATATTGCAAAAGAAAAGTGTAAAAAAAATCATTAACCCTTTGAATGATCCCTTCCCCTAATAAAAGTTTGAATCACCCGGCATTTCCAATAATAAAAAAAAAACAGTGTAAATAAAAATAAACATATGTGGTATCGCCGCATGTGGAAATGTCCGAATTATAAAAATATACCACTAATTAAACCGCACGGTCAATGGCGTACGCGCAAAAAATTCCAAAGTCCAAAATAACGTATTTTTGGTCACTTTTTATATCATGAAAAGATGAATAAAAAGCGATCAAAAAGTCAGATCAATGCAAAAAATGTAACCGACAAAAACTTTAGATCACGGCGCAAAAAATGAACCCTCATAGCGCCCCGAACACGGAAAAATAAAAAAGTTATAGGGGTCAGAAGATGACAATTTTAAACGTATACATTTTCCTGCATGTAGTTATGATTTTTTTCTGAAGTGCGACAAAATCAAACCTATATAAGTAGGGTATCATTTTAACCGTATGGACCTAGAGAATAAAGATAAGGTGTCATTTTTACCGAAAAGTTTACTACGTAGAAACGGAAGCCACCAAAATTTACAAAATGGCTGTATTTTTTCAATTTTGTCGCACAATGATTTTTTTTCCCGTTTCGCCGTAGATTTTTGGGTAAAATGACTGATATCATTACAAAGTAGAATTTGTGGCGAAAAAATAAGCCATAATACAGATTTTTAGGTGCATAATTTAAAGAGTTATGATTTTTTAAAGGTAAGGAGGAAAAAAATGAAAGGGCAAAAACGGAAAAACGGCCGGCCCTTAAGGGGTTAAAAGGCTCCACACAATTACTGGTAAGGTAACGTGGATGACACTGGACCGAAACGGGGAAAAGCAAATCCGCGATTTAGAAGCTTGTAAAAAAAAAACATACACAAAAATACCAAAATATGCAAATTTCACACGGGCTTCAAATAAATCTATCAATTTCCGTTGCTGAGAGTAGAAATTTAGGAATTTAAAATATGTAAACTCTATAAGAAATAAAAAATAAAAAAAACAATACTATTGAATTTGACACAAAGTCCCCCCCCCCCTCCCCCCCACCTCCAGTGAGACCTCTTTTCCCTAAATATGTAGAGGTCACAGGGGTGAAACATTTTGGGCATTTCCTGTTGATGTTTAAAGTGGAAACACTCTTTTTCATGTTGGATGTGACTACACAGGGTTTGTTTGTAGTCTGTTACCATGGAGACATGTCGTCATGCATAACATCTGGAGAGTCAAAATGGTAGGAAATTTGTAATCAAGTCCTCTTGGTGCTCCATATAAAAAGTTTCCCCTTAGTGATCCCCATAAAGAAAAAACCCTCATAACGCTCCCCTTGGTGTCTGGAGGGCACCCATACAGTTGTCCCCTGGCAATATTGGGTACAGTGTTCGAAATCACCCTCAGCCCCTGTTATTCTGTTAAATAGAATTCCACGTGCAACTATGAATAGGAAAGTTACTGGTAGGGGTCTGGCTGTTGGGACCCCCATCAATCTGGAGAACAAGGGGGCCCAGACCTGAGTGGAGAGGGGGCCACACATATCTACAGTACTGGTGCAAGAATTTTTACCACCCTAGGCAAAAGCTAATTCTGTCGCCCCCTCGACTCAGCCCATTGGCTCCGCCCTTTTACACGCCCCACCTTACTGCAGGGGACACATTAACAAACTAACCTCCTCCTCATGTAATCACATTACTACTGGGGTGAGCGGTTGCTATCAGGACCTGGCAACAGTGTGCAATATCTTTCTTGCAGTGGACAGAGCTGCGCCCTCATCAAGGAGGCGCTCTAGGCAGCTGCCTATTTTGCCTATAGGTGGATCGGGCCTGCATACCCTGTCACTCTACAAGGAAAGGAATGGAAGGCAGTGCAGTATGGCTTTTACTTGCAGCTGACATCATCCTTTAGATCTGATTCGAATTGGCGTCTTCCAAGATGGAAAACAGAAGACGGCAAAAACGCAACAAATAACAACGTCTCCTGGAGTCACAACACACATATTGAGGGCATAATGGTGAGAGGACGGCCAAGTCTGCTCCTCCAAGACCACATTCGGGAAATCATTGAGCTCTATTAGGGATGTGGGTGTAGAAAACATAACACGCTGTTTATGACTCATTGAGCTTCACTGTCATCTAATTAAGCTTTATTAGTCAGTAATTAGGGAGCGGAGACGAGGCATGAATGAGATCCCGCACAACCGGGCCCCGATCCTACACAGCCATACCGGAAGAATGGGGATGAGTCAGGGACCCGGGGCCCGATCTGACTACAGAATGACGGTGGATACATCAGATTTTGCCTTATAAACTGGGAAACTATTATATGAGAAAATAATATATTTGGACAAAAAGAGCTAATACTCCCACCACTGACATTTATGGCTAATTTATATCATAATCATCAGACCAGCAGAATAGTGAGTACAGCTCTGGAGTATAATACAGGATATAACTCAGGATCAGTACAGGATAAGTAATGTAATGTATGTACACAGTGACCTCACCAGCAGAATAGTGAGTGCAGCTCTGGAGTATAATACAGGATATAACTCAGGATCAGTACAGGATAAGTAATGTAATGTATGTTCACAGTGACCCCCACCAGCAGAATAATGAGTACAGCTCTGGAGTATAATACAGGATATAACTCAGGATCAGTACAGGATAAGTAATGTAATGTATGTACACAGTGAGCTCACCAGCAGAATAGTGAGTACAGCTCTGGAGTATAATACAGGATATAACTCAGGATCAGTACAGGATAAGTAATGTAATGTATGTACACAGTGATCCCACCAGCAGAATAGTGAGTACAGCTCTGGAGTATAATACAGGATATAACTCAGGATCAGTACAGGATAAGTAATGTAATGTATGTACACAGTGACCTCACCAGCAGAATAGTGAGTGCAGCTCTGGAGTATAATACAGGATATAACTCAGGATCAGTACAGGATAAGTAATGTAATGTATGTTCACAGTGACCCCCACCAGCAGAATAATGAGTACAGCTCTGGAGTATAATACAGGATATAACTCAGGATCAGTACAGGATAAGTAATGTAATGTATGTACACAGTGAGCTCACCAGCAGAATAGTGAGTACAGCTCTGGAGTATAATACAGGATATAACTCAGGATCAGTACAGGATAAGTAATGTAATGTACACAGTGACCCCACCAGCAGAATAGTGAGTACAGCTCTGGAGTATAATACAGGATATAACTCAGGATCAGTACAGGATAAGTAATGTAATGTATGTACACAGTGACCCCACCAGTAGAATAGTGAGTACAGCTCTGGAGTATAATACAGGATATAACTCAGGATCAGTACAGGATAAGTAATGTAATGTACACAGTGACCCCACCAGCAGAATAGTGAGTACAGCTCTGGAGTATAATACAGGATGTAACTCAGGATCAGTACAGGATAAGTAATGTAATGTATGTACACAGTGACCTCACCAGCAGAATAGTGAGTACAGCTCTGGAGTATAATACAGGATATAACTCAGGATCAGTACATGATAAGTAATGTAATGTATGTACACAGTGACCCCACCAGCAGAATAGTGAGTACAGCTCTGGAGTATAATACAGGATATAACTCAGGATCAGTACAGGATAAGTAATGTAATGTACACAGTGACCCCACCAGCAGAATAGTGAGTACAGCTCTGGAGTATAATACAGGATGTAACTCAGGATCAGTACAGGATAAGTAATGTAATGTATGTACACAGTGACCTCACCAGCAGAATAGTGAGTACAGCTCTGGAGTATAATACAGGATATAATTCAGGATCAGTGCAGGAGAAGTAATGTATGTACACAGTGACCTCACCAGCAGAATAGTGAGTACAGCTCTGGAGAATAATACAGGATAAAACTCAGGATCAGTACAGGATAAGTAATGTAATGTATGTACACAGTGACCCCACCAGCAGAATAGTGAGTACAGCTCTGGAGTATAATACAGGATATAACTCAGGATCAGTACAGGATAAGTAATGTAATGTATGTACACAGTGACCTCACCAGCAGAATAGTGAGTACAGCTCTGGAGTATAATACAGGATATAACTCAGGATCAGTACAGGATAAGTAATGTAATGTATGTACACAGTGACAAATTTTGACATACATAAATTTTTATGTAAAAAAAACCTTTAAATGTGAATGTCACATTTGTATCAGACAAGGAAACATAGAATATGACATAAATGGCTAGCATTGTTTTAGGCATACTTATAAATCATTGGATCCTAGTAAAAATAAAATAAAAACATTTTTTTTTAAACTAAAGTCAATATGCATTATATTATATGCTGCATTATAGATATAGAATAGATATACAATTATAATGTATGTAGAGGGTAAGAAAAGTTTTGGAACTCTGCAAATGTAGAAAATCTGGTTTCCTGTAGCCACCACTAGGGGGAGCATACTGCAGCTATTTATACAGCTAGTTTGGAAATCAATAGTAAATGTAAAAAATTCAGTGAGCTCCCCCTTGTGGTGGCTGTTGGAAAAAGGCTAGCATCAGGAAGCTGGAGAAGCAGTGCGAGTACAGGACCCTTACAACCATGGGCCCTGAAGCCATAGAACGTACACCACTGTGTATAGCAGTGGTCTTCAACCTGCGGACCTTCAGATGTTGCAAAACTACAACTCCCAGCATGCCCGGACAGCCGTTGGCTGTCCGGGCATGCTGGGAGTTGTAGTTTTGCAACATCTGGAGGTCCGCAGGTTGAAGACCACTACAGATGGCGATGGACTCCTATTTGAACAAGACATTTTGAATGCCAGATCTGACCATAATAAGATGCCAAGAATGGGGAGCACAGCCTACCCCTCCCCCTATCTGCGTACGGCAGTGATCAGAGATATGTATTAGTAGAGAGGACAGTAAATTCTCGGAGGGTTATATAAAGTTCCTTCTATAATTAACTCATCAATTAAACAAGTTACAATAACAAGAGAATCAAAAATTAATGAAAGCAAATTACAATACAACGTGCAAGGTAAGCAAAGAGGAAATGAATAGAATCCCTTAGATATCCCTGAGGGAAATGCGCAATTACATCCGCCATCTCGGCTCATTACCCACTTATACAATATCCACATGTACAGCCCGGAATGTGACGGGAGGCCGCATCACAAACACACGGATTACGGTGACACTTTGCCCTTTTCTTGGTTGAATCTTTTTTAAAGGGGTACTCCACTGCCCCAGCGTCCGATTTTGTTCCGATTGATGAGTGAGGGCTGCGGGGGTTGCAACGTCATGGCCACCCCCCCCCCCTCAATGGAAGTCTATGGGAGGGGGCGTGGCTGTGGGGCATCGCCGTGACATCACGACCCCCGCATCCCGCACCCAGAGTTCGGAACAAAATGTTCCTGGGGCAGTGGAGTACCCCTTTAATGGTTTTTCATATAGATAGTATTCTTGTTTGGAGGGTATAAAGTAAGGGAATGGCTATATAGGACTTTAGACCCTGAATCCGTACATACTTCTCATTAGTTATGGGATACCTCCAGCATCGGAATATCACAGTTTAAAGGGGTTCTCCATCATAAGGAGATTTTAGTACTTACCTGCCAGACAGTAATAGACATGCTTAGGAAGGATCTGTGCTTGTCTTGGGGCCAAATGGCTGTGTTGTGAGTCTACCATAACGCTGCTGCTTTCTTTTTGTGAAATGGCTATTTCCTGTTTGAGTTCCCTCCCTCCAACTACAAGTCCCAGAATCCCTTGTTTGTAAGTGTGAAGTCACTTTTCTTCCTCCCATACATTAGTCACCCCACCAATTGCAGCACAGCTAGGCTCCCTTGTATGCTGTGCTTTAAACTACAATTCCCTGCAGTCCTGTGTAGAATGATCTCCCTTCCACCCAGTGATTGCTCCGCCCTTTGAAGAACAGACAAGCTCCCTTTCAACACCTGACTAGTGATACTAAAAATGAACATTAGGGCAAAGATTACATAAGAATTGTGAGACCAGCCATCAAACACAGGTACAGAAATTATATTATGAACTACACAGTCAAATAAAAAAATAAATCCCAGAATACCCTTTAAAACAAAATGCAAATTAGGCTTTGGAGTCCAGTGGGTGTTACCCTCAGCCACTAGAGCCTATCAGTGTTTGTCCTCTTTTCCAGCTACTCCCGCCCCCTCTAATCACCAGTTGTGCTCATGGGAAGAAGAGGTGACCAGTGCACAGAGGGGAGTGAGCAACTGGTTAAGAGGACAAACCCTGCTGGAGCTGAGGGTAATGCCCACTGGGCTCCAAAGCCTAATTTGCATATATTTTTAAACTATGATATATTGTCTCCAGAAGGGTCAATTAACGAATTTAAGGTGTGTGTGGATTCAGGGTCAAAAGCCCTATACAGCCATGCCCTTATTTTATACTTTATGCCCTTAGTTAGGTCCCCTACAAAGCATCTGCAGATCACAATGGAATGACAACTGTCAATTTGGGTACTAATATGACCGGCCATATATTTGTACAGTATTGTGATCAATTGTAAAGTGGTGTGTTTGCAACTCACAACAGTATAAAAGCTGTCACGTTGACATATATATATATATATATATATATATATATATATATATATATATAAAGAAAAAATTAATCAATGATGTATTGATATAAAAAGCCATAATTTATACATATATGTACAGTATTATGCTATTTTGTGAAAGTTGTGATATGCTGCAGCTTCTGCAGAGTATAAAAGAACAATTGTCAAATATTTAAAAAACAAGACTTCCACATTGCAACTTTAACAAATTATGGCAAAACAGTTCATATAGTGTATATGGGGACAAAAGAGTGATAGGACTCCCCAAATACACTATATAAACCGTAGTGACATCATTGGTTAAAGGGGTATTCCAGGCAAAACCTTTTTTTTTATATATCAACTGGCTCCGGAAAGTTAAACAAATTTGTAAATTTGTAAATAAATTTGTTATTAGCTTCTGAAGTTTTCTGTCTAACTGCTCAATGATGATGTCACGTCCCGGGAGCTGTGCATGATGGGAGAATATCCCTTGCATGATGGGAGAATATCCCCATAGGAACTGCACAGCTCCCGGGACGTGAGTCATCAGAGAGCAGTTAGACAGAAAACAACAACTCAACTTCAGAAGCTAATAACTATTGGAAGGATTAAAATTTTTTAATAGAAGTAATTTACAAATCTGTTTAACTTTCCGGAGCCAGTTGATATATAAAAAAAAAGTTTTGGCCTGGAATGCCCCTTTAAAGTTGCAATGTGCTTCAGCATGGAATGACATGGAACGAATGCTGCCATACATATATATTTATTTAAATTCAAACTATTTATCTATCTATCTATCTCATATCTATCTATCTATCTATCTCATATCCATCTATCTATCTATCTATCTATCTCATATCTACCTATCTATCAATCTCATATCTATCTATCTCATATCTATCTATGTATCTCATATCTATCTATCTATCTATCTATCTATCTCATATCTATCTATGTATCTCATATCTATCTATCTATCTATCTCATATCTATCTATCTCATATCTATCTATCTCATATCTATCTATCTATCTATGTATCTCATATCTATCTATCTATCTATCTATCTATCTCATATCTATCTATCTCATATCTATCTATCTCATATCTATCTATCTCATATCTATCTCATATCTATCTATCTATCTATCTATCTATCTATCTCATATCTATCTATCTATCTATCTATCTATCTATCTCATATCTATCTCATATCTATCTATCTCATATCTAGCTATCTATCTATCTCATATCTATCTTTCTCTCATATCTATCTCATATCTATCTATCTCATATCTATCTATCTATCTATCTCATATCTATCTATCTCATATCTATCTATCTATCTATCTATCTAACAAAACACTTTTTAAAGGGGTATTCTGGGCAAAAACATCTTATCCTCTATCCAAAGGATAGGGGATAATATGTCTAATCGTGGGGAGCCGCTGCTGGGACCCACCGTGATCTCCCTGCAGCACCCGCATTCTATGCAGGGCTGCATCTCTAGTTTCGGAAACCTCCGGGACTGGGGACGTGACGTAATGCCACGCCCCCTCCATTCACGTCTATGGGAGGGGGCGTGATGGCCGTCTAGCCCCCTCCCATAGACATGAAGGGAGGGGGCCGGAGGTTTCAGAAACTAGAGATGCATAGAATGCGGGTGCATCAGGGAGATCACCGTGGTTCCCAGCAGCGCCCCCCCCCCCCCCCCACGATCAGACATCTTATCCCCTATCCTGTGGATAGGGGATAAGATATTTTTGCCCGGAATACCCCTTTAAGGCAGTTTTCAGTGGTCTTCTGTCAAAGATTATTCCATAGAAGAATAAAACTCAATACATTTGTGTAGTGATACGAGTCCCTCTATATGTACAGTATTGTGATCATTTTTTAAAGTTGTAATGTGGTTCAGCATCTGCAGATCATAACAGAATGATGGCTGTAACACATATATAAAACAACAAAAACAACAAAAACAAGACAAAAAAATATCTATTTGTGTATTGATATGGTTCCTTATATACAGTATATAATTGTGCTAATTGGCTATAGTTGTAATGTGGTTATCCTAACAGAATGACAAAATGACAATTATCACAATGACTCACATAATAGTAAAACCAAAATGCAACTGACTGTGTATACACATAATAAATTGTGCTGATTATATGATTATTGTGCATAGACTTGTTATGGATAGAATAAATATTGTTTCTAATTTGGTAAAGCTGTGATCTTGGCATAATGGCCTAACACATAACCCTATATATACAGACTATATCACTGACCCCGGCACATAACGTACTGTACATGAAGCCTAAGTCCTATAGAAATGAGTAGGATTCATCATTTACAAATAATACTATACATCAATGGACACAAAGTATTACTAGTAGTGAATGGATTAGCACCTCTGCCCTCTGCTGGTTACAAATGATATTGCTACTTTTTGTTACTTCTCATTGATTGGTTAGTTATAAGTGATCACAGTCTTTTTAGTAATTTCTCCGTCTCTTACCTTCAGGCTGGTATTGTGCTACAATTGTGACCGTCTGACCCGCACCCTTTAAGGCAGCGGCAGCTTGTTCATGGGTGGCACCGCGAAGATCAATGCCATTCACCTGTGAAGAAGAAGGGGGCACAAAATGTTCATTCTGTTCCTGGGAAGGACCCTTTACATTGAGGGGGAGGGGGAGGTGGGGTGCTGTTACCCTGGGGTTGAACTGACCTGCCCCTTGGGGGGGGGCACTGTAAAGGAGGAGCGGGAATGATAGGAGGGATCTTATTTGACCCTGAGATTTTTGGGGGGTTGCAATATGGACGGGCCTAGGTGGGGCTCAGAGGCTACTATGGCAAATCTTTTACATGCCCCTTCTTCTAAATGCTAGAGAGCCTACATAAAAGCCAGAAACAGCACCCCCATAATATTGTCACCAAGTATCATGAAGTGTCCCTTTACATAGACAGGCCACAGTGACCCTAAAACAAAGTAAATTGCAGTGACCCCACAATAGATCAAGGCAAACCCCCATAACATTACCATCCACAATTCCTCTATAAGCTCATTGATAAAGCCAGTAGAGTGGTAACAGCTTATGTGGCCATGCCAACAGTGACAGTCAACCCCCCCCCCTATACTAGTGCCCACTACAGTGTAACCACAACTGTAGCAGCCCAGTCATAGCCAGACCAGGGAACAAGAAAATGCTCCTTAGGGCCCCAGGGTTAACACAATGATGGAACCCAATGGTCCAGTACAATACAACCAACTTTGCTTTCTTTGGAACCAATTATGTGCCACGAGCAGGCGCTGAGGGGCTTAAGAACCCTAGTAGGGACGCTACAAAGTACCTCATAGATGCCCCCGACAAGGAAATAATTCTACCGCTGTACAAATCACTAGTCAGACCATACATAGAATACTGTGTACAGTACTGGTCAGACCACACATAGAATACTGTGTACAGTACTGGTCAGACCACACATAGAATACTGTGTACAGTACTAATCAGACCACACATGGAATACTGTGTACAGTACTAATCAGACCACACATGGAATACTGTGTACAGTACTGGTCAGACCACACATGGAATACTGTGTACAGTACTGGTCAGACCACACATAGAATACTGTGTACAGTACTGGTCAGACCACACATAGAATACTGTGTACAGTACTGGTCAGACCACACATAGAATACTGTGTACAGTACTGGTCAGACCACACATAGAATACTGTGCACAGTACTGGTCAGACCACACATAGAATACTGTGTACAGTACTGGTCAGACCACACATAGAATACTGTGTACAGTACTGGTCAGACCACACATGGAATACTGTGTACAGTACTGGTCAGACCACACATGGAATACTGTGTACAGTACTGGTCAGACCACACATGGAATACTGTGTACAGTACTGGTCAGACCACACATGGAATACTGTGTACAGTACTGGTCAGACCACACATGGAATACTGTGTACAGTACTGGTCAGACCACACATGGAATACTATGTACAGTACTGGTCAGACCACACATGGAATACTGTGTACAGTACTGGTCAGACCACACATGGAATACTGTGTACAGTACTGGTCAGACCACACATGGAATACTGTGTACAGTACTGGTCAGACCACACATAAAATACTGTGTACAGTGCAGGTCAGACCACACATAGAATACTGTGTACAGTACTGGTCAGACCACACATAGAATACTGTGTACAGTACTGGTCAGACCACACATAGAATACTGTGTACAGTACTGGTCAGACCACACATAGAATACTGTGTACAGTACTGGCCAGACCACACATAGAATACTGTGTACAGTACTGGTCAGGCCACACATAGAATACTGTGTACAGTACTGGTCAGACCACACATGGAATACTGTGTACAGTACTGGTCAGACCACACATAAAATACTGTGTACAGTGCAGGTCAGACCACACATAGAATACTGTGTACAGTACTGGTCAGACCACACATAGAATACTGTGTACAGTACTGGTCAGACCACACATAGAATACTGTGTACAGTACTGGTCAGACCACACATAGAATACTGTGTACAGTACTGGTCAGACCACACATAGAATACTGTGTACAGTACTGGTCAGACCGCACATGGAATACTGTGTACAGTACTGGGCACCAGTGTACAAGAAAGATATAGTGGAGCTGGAGAGGGTTCAAAGACGGGCAACCAGAGTAATACGGGGAATGGGAGGACTACAGTACCCAGAAAGATTATCAGAATTAGGGTTATTTAGTTTAGAAAAAAGAAGGCTTAGGGGCGACCTAATAACTATGTATAAATATATCAGGGGACAGTACAGAGATCTCTCCATGATCTATTTATACCCAGGACTGTATCTATAACAAGGGGGCATCCTCTACATCTAGAGGAAAGAAGGTTTCTACACCAGCACAGACGGGGTTCTTTACTGTAAGAGCAGTGAGACTGTGGAATTCTCTCTCCCAGAGGAAGTGGTCATGGTGAACTCTATAAAAGAGTTCAAAACGGGTCTGGATGCATTTTTGGAGAGTAATAACATTATTATTTAATTTTTTTATACTTTATTTTATTATAAATTTCATACATTAACATTTAACCCCTTAAGGACTCAGGGTTTTTCTGTTTTTGCACTTTCGTTTTTTCCTCCTTACCTTTTAAAAATCATAACCCTTTCAATTTTTCACCTAAAAATCCATATTAGGGCTTATTTTTTGCGTCGCCAATTCTACTTTGCAGTGACATTAGTCATCATTGTGCGACAAAATCGAAAATAAAACGCCATTTTGTAACTTTTGGGGGCTTCCGTTTCTACATATTTCTGCATATTTCGGTAAAAATTACACCTTATCATTATTCTGTAGGTCCATACGGTTAAAATGATCCCCTTCTTATATAGGTTTGATTTTGTCGCACTTCTGGAAAAAATCATAACTACATGCAGCAAAATTTATACGTTTAAAAATGTCATCTTCTGACCCCTATAACTTTTTTATTTTTCCACGTACAGGGCGGTATGAGGACTCATTTTTTGCGCCGTGATCTGAAGTTTTTATCGGTATAATTTTTGTTTTGATCAGACTTTTTGATCACTTTTTATTCATTTTTTGGACTTTGAAATTTTTTTGCGCGTACGCCATTGACTTTGCGGTTTAATTAATGATATATTTTTATAGTTCGGACATTTACGCACGCGGCGATACCACATATGTTTATTTTATTTTTTACACTGTTTTATTTTTTTTATGGGAAAAGTGGGGTGATTCAAACTTTTATTAGGGAAGGGGTTAAATGATCTTTATTAACACTTTTTTTTTTACTTTTTTTTTGCAGTGTTATAGCTCCCATAGGGACCTATAACACTGCACACACTGATCTCTTATACTGATCATTATTATCCCATAGGGACCTATAACACTGCACACACTGATCTCTCATCCTGATCACAGGCGTGTATTAACACGCCTGTGATCAGCATTATCGGCGCTTGACTGCTCCTGCCTGGATCTCAGGTACAGAGAAGTCATTCGTCGATCGGACACCGAGGAGGCAGGTAAGGGCCCTCCCGGTGTCCGGTCAGCTGTTCGGGACGCCGCGATTTCACCGCGGCGGTCCCGAACAGCCCGACTGAGCAGCCGGGTCACTTTCAGTTTCACTTTAGATGCGGCGGTCAGCTTTGACCACCGCTTCTAAAGGGTTAATACCGCACATCGCCGCGATCGGCAATGTGTGGTATTAGCCGCGGGTCCCGGCTGTTGATGAGCGCCGGGACCGACGCGATATGATGCAGGATCGCGGCGCGATCCCGCTTCATATAGCGGGGGCCGGCGCAGAACGTAAATATACGTCCTGCGTCGTTAAGGGGTTAAAGGGGTTATCCAGTAAAAAAAAACTTTTTTATATATATCAACTGGCTCCAGAAAGTTAAACAGATTTGTAAATTACTTCTATTAAAAAATCTTAATCCTTTCAGTACTTATGAGCTTCTGTAGTTAAGGTTGTTCTTTTCTGTCTAAGTGCTCTCTGATGACACGTGTCTCGGGAAACGCCCAGTTTAGAAGAGGTTTGCTATGGGGATTTGCTTCTAAACTGGGCGTTTCCCGAGACAGGTGTCATCAGAGAGCACTTAGACAGAAAAGAACAACCTTATCTTCAGAAGCTCATAAGTACTGAAAGGATTAATATTTTTTTATAGAAGTAATTTACAAATCTGACCGGAAGAAGCGTCTGCCTATAACGCGAAACTAGTTGTCTAGTGGTACGCCCCCTGCACCGAGAGCGGCGTCTCTCGCTCCCCGCACATGCATGCTTTTCACCGAGTGTCCTATACCTGCATAATAAAGAAGGACTTTTAATGTTCAAGTGGGTGAGTGCAGCGTTATTTTCTATCCTTGCATAGCATTGCAATTTACAAATCTGTTTAACTTTCTGGAGCCAGTTGATATATAATTTTTTTTTTTTTCTGGAATACCCCTTTAACACAAACAATTACAATAATTTATACTCCCACATGGATTCTAGATTTATAGGGACAGAACGTTGATCCAGGGATTTATTCTGATGCCATATTTGGAGTCGGGAAGGAATTTTTACCTCTAGTACGAGGGTGTTTTCCCTTCCTCTGGATCAACTCAGTAGGGACTCATTTGGGATATAGGTTGAACTTGATGGACTCTGGTCTTTTTTAAACCTTATGAACAATGTTACTATGTTACTATAAGGGTCTATTCACACGTACGGTATTCTGCACAGATTTAATGCGCTGGATTTCAAGCTGTGCTCAGTCGTTCAGTTTACATTGAAATCTGCAGCAGAAAATCCTGCGCATCAAATATGCAAAGAATACAGTGGTCCCTCAACATACGATGGTAATCCGTTCCAAATGGACCATCGTTTGTTGAAACCATCGTATGTTGAGGGATCCGTGCAATGTAAAGTATAGGACAGTGGTCTACAACCTGCGGACCTCCAGATGTTGCAAAACTACAACACCCAGCATGCCCGGACAGCCAACGGCTGTCCGGGCATGCTGGGAGTTGTAGTTTTGCAACATCCGGAGGTCCGCAGGTTGAAGACCACTGGTATTGGAGGTTGTACTCACCTGTCCCCGCCGCTCCGGACCGTCACCGCTCGTCACCGCTGCCCTGGATGTCGCCTTCCATCACTGTCGCCGCGTCCCCGAGGTGTCCCTGACGCTTCTGCAAGGCCTCTGCTTCCCCGGCATCCTCGCTCTCCGTTGCCGCCATCGCCGCTCCTATTGGATGACGGGACGGTGTGCGCAGCGACGAGATGACGAAGATGGAGAGCGCTAACGATGCAGGGGATCCCTAAGAGGACGTACCGGAGCCCCGAGGACAGGTAAGTGATCGTCACCGGACCACACGGGGCACCGTAAATGGCTATCCGGTGGCAGCTGAAGCAGTCTGTGCTGCCATATAGCCGTTTATGTGATGGCCCCGACATACAAAAGCATCGTATGTTGAAATGATCGTATGTCGGGGCCATCGTAGGTCGGGGGGTCACTGTACTGTACATGTGAATAGACCATAATAAGGCAAAACAATATAATAGAGACAGCAACAGTTCCCCGAGAACCGTACAAACCAAAATGCCTCTTATCAGGGGCAGCTGTAGTGCCCTCAGAACTGTAACAGGCTTGGTGCCCCATTAAAGTGCAATTCATAGTGCCCCATAACTGTGTTAACCACCATACCTTTAGAACTATACAGGCATCATGCCCCATTACAGTGCCAGCCAAAGCACCCTCAGGGCTGTACCAGTCCCAGTGCCCCATAACTGTGTTAGCCACTGTACCCTCAGAACTGAACCAGGCAGAGTGCCCCATTAAAGTGCCAGTCAAAGCAGCCTTAGAGCTGTACCAGTCACAGTACCCCACAACTGTGTTAATTACCATACCTTCAGAACTGTACCAGGCATAGTGCCCCATTTCAGTACGAGCCATAGTATCCTCAGAACTGTACACGTCACAGTGCCCCATAATTGTGTGAACCACTGTAACTTCAATATTGTAGCAGGTAAAGTGCCCCATTAAAGTGCCAGCCATAGTATTCTCAGAGCTGTACCAGCCTCAGTGCCCCATAACTGTATTAACCACTGTACCTTCAGCACTGTACCAAGCATAGTGCCCCATTACAGTGCCAACCATAGCATCCAGAACTATACGAGTGACAGTGTCTCATGACAGTGTTAACCACAGTACTTTTAGAACCATACCACCATAATGCCCCAAAACAGTGTCAGTCTTAGTACCCTCAATACTGTACCACCCATAGTGCCCCATAAAAGTGCCTTTATAGGCCCTTAAGGGTATCTGTCAGCTGTATTTGCTTCTAAAAGCTTGTAGGCTCTGTTGAATAGCTCTTAGGGTATAATCGCTTACTGTACTTTACCTGGAGCTTCTGGTGGTCACCAAACTTATAAAAATCTACTTTTTATTTCTTAGTCAAGTGTCAAGGAGGTGGAGCCAAGCTGCTCAAGTGCCACAGCCTGGCACGCCTCCTCACACTCCCTTAAATTCAAGGTCCTCCTGGACTGACATACAGGACCTGGCTTACAATGAAAGGGGGGCTGAGAGGCGAGGATGAACGAGGAAGCATGCCAGGCTGTGGCACTAGAGCAGCCACGCCTCTCTGACACTTGGCTGATAAATAAAATAAGGCAGTTTTATTAGTTTTGTGACCACTATCATCCCCAGGAAAGATACCTGTTACCTTTTATACCCTAACAGCTATCCAATCGTGTCTGCGGCTCTTAGCAGCAAGTACTGATTCCCTTTCCAAAGGATAGGAGATAAGATGTCTGATTGCGGGGGTCCCCACCGGTGGGCCACCCACGATCTCCGGGCCGGCAGCAGCGGCTGTGTCCGGAACACGGAAGCTTGGAGCTTCAGTGTTCGTAAGGTAATGCCACGCCCCCTGCATTGATGTCTATGAGAGGAGATGTGACGGCTAGTACGTAGCCATTACGCCTCCTCCCATAGACATGGAGGGGGCTTGGCAGCTGTAGTCGCTAGTCATCTGGCACACAGTAGAGTTTGCTCCGTGCATGGATGACCGGGGTGCCGCGCTGGAGATCACGGGGGTCCCCAGCGATCAGACATCGTATCCTCTATCCTTTGTATAGGGGATAAGATGTTTTCAGTGGAGTACCCCTTTAAACAGATGATGGGGTAACCTAGATTTCAAATTCTCACATTCCTTCCAAAAAAGTGGATTCCCCAGAGCAGTATTCTGTGCTCTTGCCCTACAGGTTTTCCTCTCTGTAGTGGTTCTGGATGATAGCTGGTCCAATGGAGCAGATTATTGGTAGAAGATGACAGTCTAAATATACAGAAATGTGTTATAGAATATGGTGAACATGATGTCCTTGGTACAATTTGAACCCAGGACCCCGGCACTGAAAGGCAGCAGTGTTGCCCACCGAGTCACCATGCTGCCCAGTACATTGCACAGGGAAATGTAAGTAATAAGGATTACTAAAGGTAGGAGATCCGGTAATAGGAATGGCTCTGACCGGCAAGGAACATCAATGATTGGTGAGAATAATTGTCAGTCAATCTTTTTGATTGATCACGTTTGGGAATTGGAGAGAATCGATGTCCATCATGAATATGGAATTTTATTGGATTATGTGTGTGACGTCATGCTTAGTTGTCTTGTCAGGGTCTGGCAACACATCTAGTATATCGGTTACCATTGGATATGATTGTTCCCTCCCTCCATCTGTGAAGTCATCGACAAAGGATATATGTGTATATATATATATATATATATATATATATATATATATATATATATATATATGTATATGTAAGGCCAAACAGTCACCATTTTGGAAGCCATTAACCCAGACCTCTGATGAAGCTCTGAGATGTGAAACATGTCGGGGGGGCTAATTGAGTTTTTAATAAGCCTGCGTCGCTGGTCATACTTTTATTATAGTTGTTGTTAGGACTGCAGCCATCGACAGTATATACAGTATGATGTGATACTCCCAGAGTTATACGATTGTCGGCACATATCCTCATGACACAACGGCGTATACCTATTACAGTTGGACCGGTGACACTTGTATCATTAAACATTTAAACTGTGCCTCTAAAAAAATGAAGTCAACACTTCTGTTTGTAATTTGGTCTGTCATTAAAGGGGTACCCCGGTGGAAAACATTTTTTTTATTTTTTTTAAATCAACTGGTGCCAGAAAGTTAAACAGATTTGTAAATTACCTCCATTTTAAAAAATCTTAATCCTTCCAGTACCTATCAGCAGCTGTATGCTATAGAGGAAGTTCTTTTCTTTTTGAATTTCTTTTCTGTCTGACCACAGTGTTCTCTGCTGCCACCTATGTCTCAGGAACTGTCCAGAGCAGGATACGTTTTCTATAGGGATTTTTCTCCTGCTCTGGACAGTTCCTGACATGGACAGAAGTGTCAGCAGAGAGCACTGTGGTCAGACTGAAAATAAATTCAAAAAGAAAAGAATTTCCTGTGGAGCATACAGCAGCTGATAAGTACTGGAAGGATTAAGATTTTTAAATAGAAGTAATTTACAAATCTGTTTAACTTTCTGGCACCAGTTGATAAAAAAAAAAAAAAAGTGTTTTCCACCGGAGTACCCCTTTAACGGGAACCACCAAAGCAGTGTTTGCAACGAGTGTGCCTCCAGCTGTTGCAAAACTACAACTCCGGGCATGCTGGGAGTTGTAGTTTTGCAACAGCTGGAGGCGCACTGGTGGGGAAACACTGCACTAGAGAAACACAGAGTCTATGGCGGCATCTTCCCTGCTTGCAGGTCTCCGCTACAGAACGGATATACATGTTGATTGCCTTGGCAGCCGTTGGTTGTTATGGGCAGATAATCACTACCCAATCTCCACAGTCATCTCCCTGCCAACCGAGCTGAGATTCCGGAGGCGTTGTCCATATGCTGGAATAACAGACACCATAATATTAACCTCTCCAGTGTTTTACGGGAGGAACTGGACAGATCGTAGTTTATAGATCAACATGCTGGGAGTTGTAGTTTCGTTACAGTTGCAGAAACACAGGTTGCACATCCCAGAGTCACTGGCAAGTCAAATGTATATCCGGCACGTATAACCCTCATTGAACCTGGTCACCCTACGGGTTCGATACATCAATCTGTGACATGAAAACTTTTGCATATCTGCATGTGTAGGACCCTACATTCCACGACTCCCATGGGTGTTAACACCGCTGGAAACAACTGTCTACATGCATTTCTAGTCATGTTCTAAGGCTACTCTATGGAGTAAAATACTGAAGGAGTTGTCCGGCGAACGGAACAACCTATGTTATGAACAGTAATACGAGCTCTTTGCATTTACAGCCTGTGATGTGTCGTCACAGCTTACAAAGGAGGGAGTTCAGCTGATAATGGAAGATATGTGCACTATGGGTAATGACATTATATTGGAACATTCCCAGTCATGTTCTAGGACTCCTAGTTGAAGTGAAACAATGACTTTAAAGGGGTTGTCTAGCAAAAGAAACAACCTGTCTATCATGTCAAAATGTATATAATAGAACATAATGTTATTATTCATTGTGCATAGATCTATCCATATCAGCTGTGCTTTCTCCCTGGTAGCTGTGATATCATGTCACAGACTGTTAATGCAGTCTGCTCCATCCCTGCTTCCTCTCCTCTCCTGTCTTTTCAGGAAGAGACCAGTGATGTGAAGGGGGAGTTGTCATTACTGCTCTATAGATGTATGACTCATTAGATAAGGCAACAGTGAGCCTGTTTTTTTGACGGAAACTACTGTAACTGAGAAAGGCTTCCTGCTGCCTTTTCTAATGAGTCTTAACTCTGATGAACAGTAATACGAGCTCCTCCCTTCACATCACTGGTCTCATCCAGAGCAGACAGGAGGGAAAAAGAGGGATGGGAGCTTTCTGCATTTTTAGCCTGTGAAAAAGCATCACAGCTTACAAGGGAGAGGACACAGCTGATAATGGAAGAACTGTGCAATATGGCTGATAACATTATATTAATAAGTTGCTTTATCAGACTTTTGTACACATAGATTGTTTTTTTCCACGGAACAACCCCTTTAGAGAAACTCTACCTGGAAAAGGTGGCATGAGAGAGATTCTTTTTGTATTTCCTTTCTTCCCAGAATTCCCAGTTGAGCATGAATGGCCTAAGAGTCTCCTCAAGGAGAAACATCTTTGGTCCCATTACTGATGCCGGCATGCATGTATGTCCTGCTCAAAGGCCCATAGTAGTAATGGAGGATCCTGCTTGGGGACCAAAGTTTTCACCCAACTTTCTAAAGGTTCAAAATGGCAAGTGTTCCCCTCACTCATTTCCGCCACTTTTTACAGTCCGGTTTTTAGGGATTGTCCTGCCATCTACTGCACTGCAGAGTATGTTGGTGCTATAACTATATAATTGACATCTATCGTGAATTGTATAAATTATTGCAGTATATTATGTCAGCAATGTTACAATCGCCAGGTCATGTTCTCTAGTGGGGCTAAAATAAATGATTTTTAAAAAATCTATAACTCTTATGAAAAAAAACGAAAAAGTAAAAACCTTAAAATAAATAAATAAAAAAAAAAAAGGAAAATCCAAAGGGGGGGGGGGGGGAATATATATATATATATATATATATATATATATATACATATATATATATATATATTAATAGAAAACTACACATTATCAGTAATAAAATGAATGATTTTGAAAAAAATCTATAACTCTTATAAAAAAAACTCAAAATTTTAAACCCTAAAATAAATTAATAAATTATTAAAAAAAAAATGCTCTAGGAAAATACAAAGTAAAAAAATATATAAAATAATAGAAAGCTACACATTATCAGTAAAAAAAGAACTTATTTTAAAAAAATCAATAAATGTTATAAAAAATAAAAACCCTAATTAAAAAAAACCTAGGAAATCCAAACAAACAAATAAATAAATACAAAACTACACATCATCAATATTTTCATATCCATAACAACCTGTTCTATCAAAACAACCTGTTATTTATCCCACATGGTGAAGCCTGTAAAAATAACCCTCTCCCAAAAACGAATACATGTACCCCAATACAATGCCATTACAAATACAACTTTACAAAAAAACAAGCTTTCTTTCTATTTTTAAAGAGTTAACATTTTAACAATATATGAATTTCAAAGCCGTGACTGCCCCCTACTGGATTGTAGTAATAATCACTGCTGCAATGTGCGAAGTCATCAAGACCTCATCATAAGCCAGTGTTCAAATCAACTGGTGCTAGAAAGTTAAATTAAAAAGTAAATGACTTCGTTATATACTTATCAGCTGCTGCATGACTATCCGGGCATGCTGGGAGTTATAGTTCTGCAACATCTGGAGGTCCATAATCTGGAGATCACTGCTCTATGACAGGTTTAAAAATTCCGTGAAATTAAATTTTCACTGAACAGAAAGCAAAGAAATCTGATTTGGCGGGGATTGTCCAATGCAGAACATTTCCACTGCATGTGAACTTAAAGGGGTACACCGCTGCCCCAGCATTCTGAACATTTTGTTCCGATCGCTTGAAGTGTATAGCGGGGTCGATAGATGCCGTGATCCCTCTACTTACAATGACCTCAACATAAAATATTTTCAACATGCAATGGTCTTTTCTGGATCATTGTAACTAGGGATGAGCGAATCCGAATTTGTTATTAGTTTCAGGAAAAATTTGATTCGTAATGAATGTGAATATCGCAGCAATTCAATCGCGCAAATCGCTTCTTTAAACTCCATTTAGTGCAGTCCAGGCTTCAAGGCATCTAAAATGGCGGATCCACATGTGAGGACATGGGGCAAGGAATCCTTGGAAGGCGGGAACAAGGGTCGGTGGGATGACCCTGAATCACATGTAGCATGCAGCCTATCAGCAGCCAGCCACCCCTGTGATGTCAAAGCCCCATATAATCGGCCGCCATCTTGCGGCCAGTCACTTCAGCGTTCTATTGCAGAGAGAGGTACAAGGAGCAGTGTGTTGCACAGAAAAGCTTTTTTACAGCAGCAATTCACCTCAAGCCAAAATCCAGACTTGAAGCACTGATAGGGGAGGGAGTGAGATTGAGAGAGAAAGTGCAATTTTGGGTGTAATACACAGTGACTGTGTGCTGCAGCACTGGTGTGTACAACAAGTGAAAAGACATTAGTAGCCAGCCAGTTAGGGTGAGCATAGCACTAAAAGCAAATTGTCCTCTATTAAGTGTAACCTGTGCGTACATCTACTGTAAGTGGTGTACCATTTTGTTCCTGTTAAAGTTGTAAGGGCCTAGTTACAGTGAAAGGCCAGCCAAAAGTAAACACATGATGGTTGTTACACACTGCGCTCTGGCCGCAAGCACCGGCCGGGAGCACAGTGTCTCCGTGTCACCGACCACCCGCATGCGAATCCCGGCCCGTCACTCACCTAGTTCCGCTCCTGCAGCTCCCTCACTCTCTCAGCTCCGGCATGCGCGTCCCCGTGCCCGGGGTAGATCACCTGCTTCGTGGCGGCCTACCTTCCTGGGAAGTAATGGAACAGGGGTTCCTGGAGTTGGGGGCAGTAGCAGTCAATCAGTGCAGACTGTTGGTAGGAAAATCAGCTACTCGGCAGTGTGGCAGTTTTTCATCAAGCATCCGGAGGAGGTTAACATAGCCACATGCAAGATGTGTTGGCAGAAGGTAAAGCGAGGCCTGGGTCCCAATCTTGGCACCACGGCCCTGCATCAACGTATGCAGTGTCACCATAAAGCGGCCTGGAGGAACCGTGACTCAGATGTGGTGGTCCAGCCTGCTGCATCACCCAGTGGCACGCCATTTCCTGTTTCAGCCAGCCAAGGCTCCACCACCTCAGACGAATGGAGCTGTGTCATACCCATCTTCTGTCGCTCCAGATGCTCCTGCTTCTCCTACTTCGAGTCAGCCATTCTGCCAGCAATCCATCGGCGAAGCCATGTCCAAAAGACAACAGTATGCGTCCACTCATCCAACGGCACAGAAGCTGAATGTGCTCCTGTCCAAGTTGCTGGTGTTGCAGTCCCTCCCTTTTCAAGTGGTGGACTCTGCACCTTTCAAAGAACTGATGGCTTGTGCCAAGCCGAAGTGGAGAGTCCCAAGCCGTCATTTCTTTGCAAAGAAGGCAGTACCAGCCCTGCACAATTTTGTGGAATAGAAGGTGGGCCAGTCCTTGAGCCTGACGGTGTGTACCATAGTGCACGGCAGCGCCGACGTGTGGAGATGTAACTACGGTCAGGGACAATACATGTCCTTTACGGCCCACTGGGTGAATGTGGTTCCTGCACAGCCACAACAGCAACTTGGACAGGTCCTGCCACTTCCGCCTCCACGCTCTTAGGTCGTTGGTCCTGTGACAGTGTGCGACTCCCCCTCTTCATCCTCCACTGTGTCCTCCACTGCCCTGACAAGTCTCAGTGCCCCTCCAGCATACCATGTGTGCAGGGCACGGTGGTGTCACGCTGTTCTTCACATGGTTTGCCTTGGCGAACTGAGTCACACAGGGGAGTAACTGCTAAAAGTAATTCATAAAAAAATCGGAGCATGGCTTACTCCTTGAAAACTGGAATTGGAAACCATGGTGACTAACAACAGGAAGAACATCTTGTCTGCGCTGCGACAAGAAAGCCTGAGCCATGCGCCCTGCATGGCACTGGTGTTCAATCAGGTTGACATCAAAACAATGGGAAGGAAACTTTGCATGCACTTCAGCCACTCGTACAACGCAAAGCACTCCCTACTTGAGCTGCAGTGTCAGAACAGTATCCACCAACATAGTCTGATTTGCGACTTTTCCACACATTGGAATTCCACCCTCCATATGTTGGACCGACTATACGAACAGAGAAAAGCCATCACCGATTTCTTGATGATCCAAGCGGGACTCCCCTGTGTAACTTCAATGTGAACCAGTTGTAGCTCATACGTGACACCTGCCGTTTGCTCAGGCTCTTTGAGGAAGCCACATTATTAGTAAGTCACCAGAATTACGGGATGAACAACGTCATTTCACTGCTTCATTTACTACAACACGTGTTGGAAACGATGGCTGGTCAGGGCACCGAAGATGTGGCGCCTACATATCATGGCCACATGAGCCCTGTGGGTCTGAACTGGAAGAGGAGGAGGGGGAGGGGCACAGTGGAGCACAGTTTAAGTTTTGCAAGATGGGTGGTTTTTCTAGTCATCTGACATGAGAGGAGGAGCAGGAGCAGCCAGAAGAGCTAGAATGTGATGAGGAAGGCGAGACAGAGGACCCAGACACACCGTGACAGTATGCAGTGGAGATGGTGGCAGGGAGTCCCTCCAAGTCACTAGCATAAATGGCACGATGCATGCTCACTTGCTTGTGTAGTGACAGCCGAATTGTCACCATTCGGCAGCAGGATGAATATGGATCTCTACCTTATTGGACCCTCGCTACCGGCACAGAATGGGGGCCTTTTTTACACCCACTGAGATGGAGGACAAACTAAACTACTACAGAGAGATCCTACTTAGTCAGTTGGCCGATGCCTACCTGCGCCATCGTCCATCCTCTCGCAGGTCTGACTCGGGGGGCCCTCTGCGCTCACCTTCCACTGCCATGGCTGCTGAGGAGGGGTGGGGTGGCAGAAGCAGTACCAGCTCCATCAGCAGCAGCCTGAGTCTACAGTCCCTGATGAGTAGCTTTCTTCACCCACATAGTGAAGCAACTCATCAGTGCAGGTAGACATGGAGCCGGACCTGAACCAGCAGGTGGTGGCATACCTTGACATGGCCATGCCAACAACCATTGAAGATCCGCTGGACTTCTGGGCAGCCAAACTTGATTTGTGGCCGCAACTAGCAGAGTTTGCCCTGGAAAAGCTGTCCTGCCCGGCCAGTAGTGTGCTAACAGAGTGGGTGTTTAGTGTGGCGGGGGCCATAGTAAGCCCAAGGTGAACTCATCTGTCCACTAAAAATGTGGAGAGACTGACCTTTTGTGAAGATGAATCAGGGATGGATCAGTCAGAGTCAGTCAGGGATGGATCAGTCAGAGTAGAGTGACCATGCTTCTACACCAACATTTCACAAATATGTATAGTGCTAAACAGATTTAAGGTGCTGCTCCCCAGTTACAGACATTCCTCCGCATCAGACCACAAGTAAGTATTGAGGATATGCATTAGCTAAAACGTAACTTTTCTTAGGATAAAATATATGGACCCAAATTTTTTTTAAATCAAACAAAAGTAAAGGTGTGCAAAAGCACCATGTGCCACCTACACCACCCAGTATTGATGTGATGCAAAGACCTCTAAAAGGTGGAAGGGAACAACGTATGCTCCATTGTAACCGGTTGGTGTAAAAACTTCCCCTTTAAGGCCCTACTCTCGCATTATTAGTTCCCGTCTTGGCAAGTGTTTCTCGCCCTAAAAAGGGCGGCCCCACACAGGAACATCTCCCTGTTTCCACCTACAAACACTGCCATTTCCCAGGGTTTTTAGGTGGAAATAGGGATAGTTTCCTGTGTGGTGCCACCCTTTTTAGGGCGAGTAACACTTGCCAAGAAGGGAATTAATAGGGCGAGAGTAGGGCCTTACAGGGGAAGTTCTACCCCCACCTGCTACAATGGAAAAAAGGTTGTCCCCTTCCACCTTTTCGAAGAAAGTGTTACTCGTCTTAAAAAGGGTGTCCCCACACTGGAACCTCTCCCTATTTCCACCTAAATACCCTGTTAATTGCAGTGTTTGCAGGTGGAAATAGGGAGAGGTTCCTGTGCAGGGCCACCCTTTTTAGGGCGAGTAACACGCCAAGAAGGGAATTAATAATGCGAGAGTAGTGCCTTACAGGGAAAGTTTTTACCCCCCACCGGTTACAATGAACCATACATTGTTCCCTTCCATCTTTTAGAAGTCTTGGCATCACATCAATACTTGGTGGTGTAGGTGGCACATGGTGTTTTTTTGCACACCCTTCCTTCCGTTTGATTAAAAAAAAATTTTGGGTACATATATTTCATCCTAAGAATATTATTAAAAGTTAAGTTTTACGTAATGCATATCCTCAATACTTACTTATTGACACTAACACTTTGACAAAAGAGACCATTTTCTTCTGCCTACCTGCCTCAGCTACTATTCTGATCCTGCCACCTGCCTGACGCTACACATCTGATGCTTAGTCTTTTTTTCACCCACCTTCGTCACCGGGTACTGGTATTGCCACCCACTGCCCCACTATGTCACCGGGTCACTTTCAGGACTCCTGATTCTGCTGATGCCAGCTCCAGGGTGCCTCATTCTGCCACCATATGTTCTCCTTATGTTGCTGCCAGCTCCAGGCTGTCTCATACTGCCACCATATGTTCTCCTCATGCTGCTGCCACCTCCAGGCTGTCTCTTTCTGCAACTATATGGTCTCCTCATGCTGCCGCCACCTCCAGGCTGTGTCATTCAGCCACTATATGGTCTCCTCATGCTGCCGCCACCTCCACGCTTTGTCATTCAGCCACTATATGGTCTCCTCATGCTGCCGCCACCTCCATGCTGTGTCATTCAGCCACTATATGGTCTCCTCATGCTGCCGCCACCTCCACGCTGTGTCATTCAGCCACTATGTGGTCTCCTCCTGCTGCCGCCAACTTCAGGCTGTGTCATTCAGCCACTATATGGTCTCCTCATGCTGCCGCCAACTTCCGGCTGTGTCATTCAGCCACTATATGGTCTCCTCATGCTGCTGCCACCTCCACGCTGTGTCATTCAGCCACTATATGGTATCCTCATGCTGCCGCCACCTCCACGCTGTGTCATTCAGCCACTATATGGTCTCCCCATACTGATGTCACTTCCAGACATTGTGCTCTGCGACAGTGATTCTAATAGGGATGCCTCTAATCTGCATGTCATACTGAATAACAGTATTATTTCACTAATCTAAGCATGTTACAGCAAGGCAAAGTGTTCTACACCCCTATTGAGGCTCTCTGTAGGCCAGAAATAGCAGTTTTTAATAGAGATTTGCCGCAAATAAATTTGGACTGAACCACATTTTTTCAAAAAATTTGGCAAATCGGCCAAATAAAAAATAATAAAAAATGTGCTCATCTCTAATTGTAACTTGAACCCATACTCACCATACAATGCTATGGACAGTCCAGATCTGCCTGTCAAAGGCTGGAAGATCTGACCAATCAGAATGGGCATTCACTGGTAAAACCCCTGTATTACTGAAGTGTATGCACTGAATTCCTGTCTGGTAGTGCCCCCCACAGTACAGGGAGGTATTACATGTTCTGTTCTACTCTTTACCTGTGCCACAGTTAGCTGCTCCTTTGGACACCAGGTGAGGGTGGGACCCTGAAGAAGCTCCTGTCCTCTACATTGAAAACAGAAGAGAAAAAAGACGGGGCGCTCTCTCGTATGCTGTCGTAGGATAGAAAGGGGGGGGGGTGGAAGAAGTTGAGGGACCCACCACCTCACCTAATGTGCCGTACCGACCTGCTGAGGGGATGCAACAGTGTAAGCACAGCACTGTTGAGAGATGTGGTTCGCAGTGAGTAATTGCAGTCTGCAGCTCTATCTCAACTCTGAGAGCCATACCAGCACAGCCGGCACCACAGGACGCATCTCTCTCATCCTCTGTGGACCTGACGAAGGCGCTTGTAAGCGCCGAAACGCGTTATCCTTTCATTTTCTAATAAATAGTCCTGTGCTACATGTGGAGTCTGTTCTTATTCAGCAGGAGCGCTCTATACCCACTTTTACCCACCTTTTCTCTGTCCTCTACATAGACAGTGATTACAGCTCCCAGCAGATCTTTATTACTTTTATATGTAAGGATTTGCTTTATCTATATTAGTTATCTACTTATTTTTCTTTAATCCTCACTTTTTCCTATTTTGGATGACATTTTGGGGCTTCAGAACCAGTTACCAGATTTCCATAGAGTTATGGTCTCAACATACAATGGTTTCACCATACAATGGTCATCCTGGAACCAATTAATATTGTAACTTGAGGTACCCTTGTATGTGTATAATGGCGCCAAATATATTTTGCTGTTTGTACTAATCTGGCAAAATTAGTGCTATTATAATTAAGTTACAGTTTGGTGTTTTAGTCTCTGGCTAGAAATGGTTAATCCTGTTCTCAGGTTAGTACGAGTAGATGAGGTGACTGTGACCAGAGCCTTCTGGAGCGTACACTCCTCTTCTTCCTATGGCGGCCTCTGATGTATTCGCTCCTTCCTTCCTGCAGCAGATTTTGGATCTTGTAATATCTTGTAGACCGGGGCTTCCTACAAATGAGAAACAAAATACCCATCCAGGCCCCACTGTGCAGACACCTGCTCGCCTATGGGCGCCCGCCGTGTGGATGCAAAGTCTCAGTAACGTCATCTGTCTGTACAGGAAGGTCGTCCACAGGGGCCCGACTGAGGTCAGTCACCAGAACTGGGCGAATGTCAGCATCACTGACCTCCATTATGCTTCCAAATTGTAGGACTCTGCATGATGGCGAAGGGAGGTGGGGACGATTTTCACAGATGCAGTTATATTTGTCGTCCACTAGAGGTCAGTAACAGCTTGAGGATTCTTTAAGGAAACTAATATCAAAGTTAACCCCTTAGGCAGTGTTCACACAGCAGAATTTCTGCACAGAATTCTGCATGAAAATTCTGCAGAAATTAATTTCCCAATTCTCGCAGCGGGAATGGGACAGCAGAATCCCATTGAAGTGTATTGGCTATAAATTCACACAGAATTTTCATGTGGAATTCCATGCAGAAATTCTGGCGTGTGGGCATAGCCTTACAGATACTGAAAATTTGCTTTAGTTTTTTTGTTTTTTTCATGTATGCTTAATGAAATCCCCAACTTGTTTACACTGCTGTTGTGCGAGAAGGATAAGTAAAAAAAACTGCATGCCCTATATTTTTTTCCTCCGTTCAACTTCTGTAAAATACCGGGAACTTGACGGCCCCCATTCAAGTCAACTGGATCTGTCTAGACCTGGTGATGTCAGTTGTGTCCTGACCCGTTCAGGGTCCATTGATGCACAACGGCAGTGTAAAGTTAGCTTAAAGGGATACTCCACTCCTAGACATCTTATCCCCTATTCAAAGGATAGGGGATAAGATGTCTGATCGCGGGGGTCCCACCACTGGGACCCCTGCGATCTCTGTGCAGCACGCGGCGTTTGTTTAGAAAGCTGGGTGCGGCGCTGGGGGCTCGTGACGTGACGGGCACGTCCCTCATGACGTGACGTCACGCCCCCTCAATGCAAGTCTATGGGAGGGGGCGTGAAACTCCACTTTCCATAGACTTGCATTTAGGGGGCATGGCTGTGACATCGCGAGCCCCCGGCGCCGCATCCTGCACAGAGATCGCGGGGGATCCAGCGGCCGGACCCCCGCGATCAGATAAGATTTCTAGGGGAGGAGTACCCCTTTAAGCTTGTTTTTTTTTTTTTGCATTATGAGCTGAAATTTTCATTGCCACCTTTTTGGAGTGATGTATACCTAATAAGTTTGATTTTTTTCAAATGTGCTGTGCAGGTTTAGAAAAATATGGCTTTTTTTTTTTTTTTTTGCAAAAGCAGTGCCACTCCTGTCCACAGGTTCAGCATGGTACTGCAGCTCCATTCACTTCTGTGGGGCAATGGTTATATTTTTATTCTAAGTTTTCTGTCTGACGTCTCCCCACAGACTATGTACAGTCCTCTGGGCCTCTATCCTCTCTTTTTTCCTCAGAAGGGTCTTAGGATGAATCTCCAGGTCAAGTCAGATTCTCTGCAGGAGCTGCACAGCCCCGCGGTCCTGGGTCTAGGCCTAAGGCTAGGTTCAGTTTACGGAATCTCCGGGCAGAAATTTTCCGCCCGGAGATTCCGAGTGCGGCCGCCATTCTTCAGGCGGAAATTTTCAAGCAATTCCGCCTCAAATGCAAGCCCAATACACTTCTATGGAATTCCGCACTACTATTGACATTATAGGGATAATCAGGAACATTTGCCCTTTGGAAACCTTTAAAAAGTAGGGTGAACACTTTGGTCCCTAAGCAGGGGCATCCATTACTCCTATGGGCCTACAATAGAGTTGCCACCTGGCCGGTATTTTACAGGCACAGCAGGGATTGTGTCCACCCTGCCGGTATCTTTATATTAAATATACCAGCAATGCAATGGCCGGTATTTATTCAACCAATCCTCCCACTCCCAGAATGTTGCACCATAACCTATATCAGTGTTTACCAGCCAGAGCACCACCAGCTGTTGCACAACTACATCTCCCAGCATGATGGGAGTTGTAGTTTTGCAACAATTGCAGGCACCCCTGGTTGGGAAACACTGACCTACACTATATACTGCTATATTGTCCAACATGCTGGGAGTTGTAGTTTTGCAACTGCAGGAGGCACCCCTGGTTGGGAAACACTGTAGTGGCTGAATGACACAGCCTGCAGGTGGCAACAGCCTGACAAGACCATAGGGCCTCACAATTGAAAAGATTAAAGACATTTTTTAACATTTAAATTGAAGATTTCAAAAAGATGAACCTAAAAAGTTGGCGGCAGCAAGAGAAGACCATATAGTGGCTGAATGACACAACCTGGAGGTGGCGGAAGCTTGAGTAGACCATATAGTGGCTGAATAGCACAGTCTGGAGTTGGCGGCAGCAAGAGAAGACCATACAGTGGCAGTATGAGACAGCCTGGAGTTGTTGGCAGCAAGAAGAGACCATATAGTGCCTGAATGACACAGCTGGACCTGGAATGAGCATGAGGAGAACATATGGTGGCAGTATGAGACTGCCTGGAGTTGGCATCAGCATGAGGAGAACATCTGGTGGCAGAATGAGACACCCTGGAGCTGGCATCAGCATGAGGAGAACATATGGTGGCAGAATGAGACAGCCTGGAGCTGGCATCAGCATGAGGAGAACATATGGTGCCAGAATGAGACAGCCTGGAGCTGGCATCAGCATGAGGAGAACATATGGTGGTAGAATGAGACAGCCTGGAGCTGGCATCAGCATGAGGAGAACATATGATGGAAGAATGAGACAGCCTGGAGCTGGCATCAGCATGAGGAGAACATATGGTGGCAGAATGAGACAGCCTGGAGGTGACATCAGCATGAGGAGTACATATAGTGGCAGAATGAGACAGCCTGGAGGTGGCATCAGCAGCATCGGGAGTCCTGAAAATGATCCGGTGACAGAATGGGGCGGTGGGTGGCAATACCAGTATCCAGTACCATACTGCCACAATACCAGTACCCGGTGACGAAGGTGGGTGAAAAAAGGAGAACTTGGATCAGATGTGTGGCATCAGGTGGGTGGCAGGATCAGAATAGTAGCTGAGGCAGGTAGGCAGAAGAAAACGGTCTCTTTTGTCAAAGTGTTAGTGTGCACAAGTATGAGGATATGCATTACGTAAAACTTAACTTTTAATAAGCCATGATTCGATTTCTTGATAAATGACTTTTAGCAGTTCCTCCCCTGTGTGACTCAGTTCGCCAAGGCACTGCGTGACACCGCCGTGCCCTTCACACATGGTATGCTGGAGGGGCACTGAGACTTGTCTGTGCAGTGGAGGCTGAGGACACGGTGGAGGATGAGGGGGCGGAGTCGCACTCTGTCACAGGACCAACGGCCGGAGAGCGTGGAGGAAGTGGCGTGACCTGTCCAAGTTGCTGTTGTTGCTCTGCAGGAATCACGTTCACCCAGTGGGCCGTAAAGGACATGTATTGTCCCTGATCATAGTTACAGCTCCACACGTCGGCGCTGCCGTGCACTTTGGTACACACCGGTAGGCTCAAGGACTGACCCACCTTCTTTTCCACAAAATTGTGCAGAGCTGGTACTGCCTTTTTCGTGAAGAAATTACGGCTCGGGACTCTCCACTCGGCTCGGCACAAGCCATCAGTTCTCTGAAAGGTGCAAAGTCCACCACTTGAAAAGGGAGGGACTGCAGCACCAGCAACTTGGACAGGAGCACATTCTGGGCGCATACTGTTGTCTCTTGGACATGGCTTCGCTGATGGATTGCTAGTAGAATGACTGACTCAAAGTAGGAGGAGCAGGAGAATCTGGAGCAACAGAAGATGGGTATGACAGAAAGCTCCCTTCGGCTGAGGTGGTGGAGCCTTGGCTGGCTGAAACAGGGAGCAACGTGCCACTGGGTGATGCCGCAGGCTGGACCACTACATTGGAGCCACGGTTCTCCCAGGCAGCTTTATGGTCACGCTGCATATGTTGACGCAGGGCTGTGGTGCCAACATTGGGCACGTTTGGCTCCAGACTTTCCACTTCTGCCACCATGCTGACTGCCAACCATGCTACCACCTTGCTGGCTCAGCTGCTGCCTCACGGGCAACCTGCAACCCTCTTCTGACGATGATGAAGCCCCTTCTGCACCCAGCTCCCAAGTGCGATCGGCTTCATCATCATCAAGTTGTGTCTGCACGTCACTGATATCCTGGCAACACCACCTCCCAGGTCACTCTCCTCATCACTTGCCCGCCTAGCGGGCTGTGACGTCACAGGGGTGGCTGGCTGCTGATAGGCTGCATGCGATTCAGGGTCATCCCGCCGACCCGTGTTCCCACCTTCCCAGCGTTCCTTTGCCCCATGTCTTGACATGTGGATCTGCCATCTTAGATGCCCTGGAGCCTGGACCACACTAAATGGAGTTTAATGAAGTGATTTGGGCAATTAAATCACGGTGACATTCGGATTCGTTGCGAAGCAAATTTTTCCTAAAATTCGTAAACAAAGTTGGATTCCTCAGATTCAATTCGCTCATCCCTAATTGCAACAACTGGAGGTCCACAGCTTGGAGACCACTGGACTAGTGCATTGATAAGTACCTCCATTGTCTTCCTGCAGAAAAGAACAGAGCATTAGCAATGGACGGCAGCCCAATCTCTGCCGCCAAGAGGGCCCTCTTGATAAGGGTGCCGCTCTGCCTGCTGCAATAAAGTGAGCCAGCATCCGAAGTACCCGTCCATCCGAAGCATTTGTCCATCAAGCAAAACCCCACCACGCTACCCACACCCCACCCGTACTATAATAATCTGCTTTTTTCAGCCTGCTGGAGGAGCGCAGCACCACCTCCAAGGCAGACAGGGGCAATCAGATCCTTCCAACATCCTGACATCGCACGTACCACATCAAGAGGAGCCAATGGGCGGGGTCAAGGGGTGGTAAAATTAGCTTTCGCCTAGGGTTGCAAAAATCCATGCACCAGGCCTGGGCACAGCATGATGTAGGGGAGGCCACGGCCCCCTCTGTACTGCCCCCTACCCCCCCAGCGATGCCCCCCAGGTTCTGTTAAACCTTCGGGATACAGTAATCTGTTTTATTCTGTTTTCAGACGCATTCGGATATTTTTTTTCGGTTCTATTTGGAAACTGTTCGGCTGTTGGATGCATTCGTTATTTCGGATTTATTCGTTATATATACATCATTCGCTTCACTTTAGTTTTCGGATGATTTTGTTATTCGTTTTAATGCTTCTTTCTAACACTTATTTCTAGCACAGGTCTTACTGATCCTCTCTTGTAAAAAAAAATAGCAGGTGTTACCTTAGCTTGCTTTGCAGCTATCTCTGTGCCAGAAGCCAAGTTTTCCTCAGGTAAACTGTCCATTTCTGTAAATCCAGTGACTCCACACTCCAGTAACACCAGGCAAACTCTCACAGGACGACCTCACAACTAACTAAACAGCCTCACTGTCTGTGATACAGTAGGGATCGACTGGAATAAGCTAATTGGCTAAAAGGTATCATGTGACAACTCCGATCATGTGACCTCCCAAGGACCAATTGAAAAAAATCAAATTAATTATTTACTTTCGTTTTACGGTTAATGAATGCATTCGTTATCTTACGAATGTATTCGTTAATCTGATGTTCGTATTATTGTGGTTATTTGGAAATGTTCCAAATATGTTTTTGTGCGTTCAGATCAATCCGAAAACATGACAACAGGTCTTAAAGGCACAACACATTTTATATGCAATACACTATACAACACAAGCAATTAGGAATATACAAAGGGTTCAGGTGCAGGGGGCCCAGGGGTCACTGTATGGAGGCTGCCTGACAGGGCAACAAGGGTACAGGGGTGCAACTCCTGTACTGGGCCACCACAATAGCCCCCCCTAGCAATGCCACTAGAGGTTATACACATGGGGACACCTTGTCTAGCACTGATGAAGACACTGATGAGTACCCCTTTAAGGAATTTCACATGCTGACTTCAAATCTAATAATGAAATGTGTTACTTGGCTCTAGTTTTCATGCATGGGACATTTTACATTTTCCAACTACAGGTAATAGGCAAATAATCACTGCTACAGGTAAAAAGTTGCGAGCATGAAAACAGCTGTTCTTACATCATTTTGGGGTGCTAAAAACGAAAAATAACATAAAAAAATGTATACAGTGGTCCCTCAACATACGATGGTAATTCGTTCCAAATGACCCATCGTTTGTCGAATCCATCGTATTTTGAGGGATCCGTTCAATGTAAAGTATAGGAAGCTGTACTCACCTGTCCCCGCTGCTCTGGACCATGTCCTCACCGCTTCCGATGCTGTCCCAGGGGCTCCCCATGCTGTTCTGCTGCTCCGGCGTCTTCTTCGGGATCCTCAGGCTTCTTCCGCATCTTCTCCGGTGTCCGGGCCTCGCTTTCTGGTGACGTTATTATGTTGCTGCACGGCGTGCGCACAACATAATAACGATGCCGGAAAGCGAGGCCCGGACCCCGGAGAAGATGTGGAAGACGCCGGAGGATTGCGAAGTGGACCCGGAGCAGTGGGGATAGGTAAGTGAACCTGTCCGGGATGCTTAAACTGCTATCCGACAGCAGCTTAAGCATTTTGCGCTGTCGGATAGCAGTTAATGCGATGGCCCTGACATATAAAAGCATCGTATGTCGATTTGATCATATGTCGGGGCCATCGCATGTCGGGGGGATTACTGTATTGGCTTTAGCTTCCATGATATAAGCAACTATTTAAATGGGCACTGTCATGAAAACAAAAAATTGATATGTTGTAGTACTTAAGTACTACAACATATCTCTAATATAGTTTAATTAAAAAAAAGTGATTTTAAAACAGTTTAAAATCACTTTTAAATTCGGCCACTAGGGGTCGCCCTCCTAGTGGCCGAATGCATTCTGCAGTGACGTCACTACAGAATTTCGACTCATTTGCCCGGCCCGACTCATTCACTGCGCGCTGGCTTCCTGTCTGTCAATCAAACAGGCAGGAAGCCAGCGCAGTAAAGACCAGGAGCAGCTGCCCTGGCCGCAGCAGGCACGCAGCCTGTACCTCAGCCCAGTTGGAGTCTGCACTCTCTCTGCAGACTCCGGTAACTGAATTGGATTCCCCGTTTCTCTGCAGCTGCCGCGCAGCGCAGAGTTCGCTGTCCCGGCTTCTTCTATCCATCTGAGCCACCGGAGGTGAGGGGAGGGGGGTGGGTGCGGGAGGTTGTTATGAATGGGTGCCTCCAGTTGTTTCCCCACTACAACTCCCAGCATGCCCTGTAAGCCATTAGATGTCAGGACATGCTGGGAGTTGTAGTTGTGAAACAGCTGGAGGCACCCTGTTAGAACTAAGGGCGGAAGTCCCCCCCAGCAGGCATCAGTGACGTGGTGCCTGCTGGGGAAGTCTGCCTGGTAGTGAGCACACTACCAGGCAGACAAAATGCTGTTTATTAGTCAATAAATATAAAAATAAAGGCAGAGAGGGGGTTAGGGATAGAAGGGCAATAGGCAGGGACAGAAAAAAAAAGAGGGTTGGTGGGAGCTACCCTTTAAGTAAGGTTTATGAAATACATCACCATAGATTACATAATCAGTATTGGTGACCAATAGAAAATCGCCAAGCGTACCAAGATGATGCAATATCATCTGTTGCATCATCAGTATCTGTTGCTTGGCGAGTTTTGGGTGGGTTCACACTGCGTTTACTAACTACAGGAATCGGATCCAGCTGGGGGGAGTGAAAACCGGGTGCTCCCATATCCCAGCCGGCCCCCTTCTTATTCATTTGAATGAGCCGACCGGAGTCACATAGTGACGGCTCATTTTTGCCCCGTATCCGGTTTTCAGACCGGACTGAAAACCACAGCATGCCACAGTTTTCAGTCTGGTCAGAAAACCGGATTCGGCTCCTGTAGTTAGTAAACGCAGTGTGAACCCTCCCTAAGTTCGCCAAGCAACAGATACTGTGACTTTTATAGAATATGGTGACGTAATATTAGCTAACATTGGATCATCTTGGTACGCTTGGCGGTTTTCTATTGGTCATCAAAACTGTAATAGACAGGTGCGATTAGTTTCGTTCCGAATCGAAAATCCGATGAATCTTCGGAAAATCCAAAAGTCGAAGGATCCGATTTTCCGATTCGTAATGTGTCCGAAATCATACGAAACCAAAACTTTGGGGGCGCAAATTTCGTAATCGGAACACATTTACGATTTTGAAACGTACAAAACTTCCGGTCGCAAACGAATCGATTTTAAAAACGATCGTGCGTTCGAACGACCGAAGAAACGACTACACACGTGACTGGCGCTTTCTATCCAATCACATGTATTTTTCAGCTGCTGGGGGTTGGATTGTGGGTCATCATGTGACTGCTCTTTGTGGGTTAGAGAAGTAGATAGAGAGAGAAGTGTTGTTGAGATCTATGCTAAAAACTTAGATTTATCTTTGCCATCCTTAGTTTATTTTGTGTTTTTTTCACTTATCTTAGTTGTAGTGAGTGAGAGGATCTTATTTTGTTTATTATTTTCTGTTTTTTTGCGCAGTGAGATTTGATTATTTTGCTTTTTCCCCCCCTCATCCATGTCCTTCATTTCACATTTATTTTCTTATTTTGGGGTTTAGTTATTCTAGGTGTTCTTTTCTTGGGGTGTGTACTAATTTAGTAAATTTTAGTAATTTTGTGCCACAGGTAGGCATTTTATAATGAATTTTGATGAATGATCAGAAGGGGGATAACATGGGTGGCATCTATGTTTTAGCTGTAGAAAGAATTGACATTTTACATCTTAAAAATAAGGAAATATATACCGTATATACTCGAGTATAAGCCGACCCGAATATAAGCCTAGGCCCCTAATTTCACCCCAAAAACCCAGGAAAAGTTATTGACTCGACTATAAGCCTAGGGTGGGAAATACATCATCCCCCATGTCATCATCCATACCCCCGTCAGCATCCCCCCCTTCATCATCACCGCCTGTCAATCCCTTCATCAGTGGTCTTCAACCTGCGGACCTCCAGATGTTGCAAAACTACAACTCCCAGCATGCCCGGACAGCCATCGGCTGTCCGGGCATGCTGGGAGTTGTAGTTTTGAAACCTCTGGAGGTCCGCAGGTTGAAGACCACAGCGGCCTTCGTCATCATCCAGCCCCCCCCCCCCTTTTGTTTTCTACTCACCTCCCCTCGGTGGGAAGGAAGGGTGAGATGGTCCAGGCCATCTATGCTGCAGGGACCGTCCGGTGGAGAGGGTTAGTCTTTCCGGGCTGTCCATTTTCACCGGGGGCTGGGGGGGGGGGGCCCTCTTCTCCGCCCTCCGGGCCTGCCTCGGACTAGTGACGTTGCCTTGACGACGCACAGGGACGTTCATGCGCGTCCCAGTGCGTCGTCGTCAAGGCAACGTTACAGCCAATCGTTGTCCGGGCATGCTGGGAGTTGTAGTTTTGCAACATCTGGAGGTCGGCAGGTTGAAGACCACTGAGAAGGGATTGACTCGAGAGTTCATTCGAGTATAAGCCGAGGGGGGCGTTTTTAGCACCAAAAATTGTGCTGAATAACTGGGCTTATACTCGAGTATATACGGTAATGTCAGTGCTTGAGAGAGATCAGAATATTTGCTCCCGAGTCCCAACCAACTGCTAGGGTTCATACGCCAATTTTGGGATATAAGGGCTTCTAGCTGTGTTTCAAACAGATATTAGAATGCATTTCTCTGTGAAGGAGCCACTTGAAAGTAAAGCGTATTCAAGATTCTTTTAGAAGGTGATCTCTTGGTTAAAAAATAGACTCTGTGGTCACATGGGGAAGATTTATCAAAACTTATCCAGAGGAAAAGTTGCCCAGTTGCCCATAGCAACCAATCAGATGGCTTCTTTCATTATTAACAAGGCCTCTGCAAAATGAAAGTAGTGATCTGATTGGTTGCTATGGGCAACTGGGCAACTTTTCCTCTGGACAGGTTTTGATAAATCTCCCCCATGGTGTATTCAAAACCCAAATGGAGATTTTGGATATTATTTCACTTTTTAAGATTTCATTGCAAACTAAACCATCAGGATAAGGGACTTTTCTTCAAAAGTGACAGCAGGCATGTACTTTTATAAGAGTACTTTTTACTTAACCCTAAGAATGGAAATTCTTCTACGTACGAGTAATCGTGCGAAATACGAAGAAATTACGAACGATCGGAAATTACGAACAATCGGGAAATCCGAATCCGATTCCGAACCTACAACATAACTAAATTAGTTATAAACTAAAAAAATTAAATGAAACATAACTAAACAAATGTTTTGCCAGTGCACATGCCTACTATTTAATCTATGGTGGTGCATTTCATAAACCTTACTTCTAGAGATGAGCGAACTTACAGTAAATTCGATTCGTCACGAACTTCTCGACTCGGCAGTTGATGACTTATCCTGCGTTAATTAGTTCAGCCTTCAGGTGCTCCGGTGGGCTTGAAAAGGTGGATACAGCCCTAGGAAAGAGTCTCCTAGAACTGTATCCACCTTTTCCAGCCCACCGGAGCACCTGAAAGCTGAACTAATTTATGCAGGAAAAGTCATCAACTGCCGAGCCGAGAAGTTCGTGACGAATCGAATTTACTGTAAGTTCGCTCATCTCTACTTACTTCATTAGTTGGTTGCTTATATCATGGAAGCTAAAGCCAATATACATTTTATAAATGTTAATATATTTTTTTGGCAACCCAAAATGATGTAAGAACAGCTGTTTTCATGCTCGCAACCCTTTACCTGTAGAACAGTGTTATTGGTGCATTGTTGACAACGCTGTTATGGGGCACTATGGCAAGCACTCTAAAGAGAGAACTAGGACACTAATAGTTCTACACCAAGCATAGAGCAACATACAGTAGGGAGCCCCATAGCAGAGGACTGCATTGAAGGTTGTGATCCCGTGGGTCCTTGCGGTCGGTAATAAGTATGTTGCGGGCGGGAGCGGGTGTTCACTAGTGATGAGCGGCATTGCCCATATTCGAATTTGCGATATTTCTTGAATATATAGACGAATATTCGTCCTATATTTGCGAATTTCGCATATTCGTTATATTCGGGGTACAAAACAGTGAGGGGGTGGGCAACTTTACTATTGGTTGCTACGGATGTTGTTGATAACCTCTGACAAGTGAATTTGCATCATTTTAATGGGCCCACAAGTGAAAAGAAGGAATATGCGACTATCCACATATGCAGGAGAAAAAAAGCGAATATTCGCAATTTGGAATATATAGCGAATATATTTGCAATATTCGCGATAAAAATTCGAAATGCGAATATTCGCGCCCAACACTAGTGGTCATGCTCTATACCAGTGGGTCCCACAATTCCAGCACACTTTTGCACTGAAGAGCAGGCCCCCCTGGTCTGTTATATGTCTCCAGGAACGGATTAACCCATTAAAGGGGTATACCGCCCCTAGACATCTTATCCCCTATCGAAAGGATAGGGGATAAGATGTCAGATCCCCGCCGCTGCGGACCCCCGGGATATCGGCTGCAGCACCCACCTGTTGCGGCTTCCGGCAGCGCTGGAGGCTCTTATCCTAATGCCTCACGACCACGGTGACTGGAGATCATGATGTCACGACTCCGCCCCGTGTGATGTCACGCCCCACCCCCTCAATGCAAGTCTATGGGAGGGGGCGTGACGGCTGTCACACCCCCTCCCATAGACTTGCATTGAGTGGTGGGGCGTGACCTGACACGGGGGCGGAGTCGTGACGTCACGATCTCCCGTCACCATGGTCTGGAGCCGAAGCCTACAGCTTTTCTGGAAGCCGCAACAGGTGGGTGCTGCAGCCGAGATCCCGGGGGTCCCCAGCGGCGGGACCCCCGCGAACTGACATCTTATCCCCTTTCCTTTCGATAGGGGATAAGATGTCTAGGGGCGGAATACCCCTTTAAGCCTCTACTGCTGGGGAGGGTCTTCCGATGCAAGAAGCACATCTGCTACCAGTAGCCACCGCTCTTAATGTGGCAGAGGGCACTATCAGAACCCTAGTCAGCTTGGGCGGCCTCAGCATTAAGTCTAAAGTTCCGAGTAAAATATTAGAAGTCACAGCAAGTCTGCAGGACTCCCAAGGGTTACTCTGCCTCTACACTACTCTAATCTGCGCTGTTAGGATTGGAACATCTACTCCTGGCTCAGTAAAGACAGTTCTCCGTGACCTGGCATCAGTGTATTTATTATCCCTCGCATGGCCCAGGAGAAGCTGTCCGATCCTCAGACCGTGTAGGTTAGCAGTGTCCTGGCGTCACAAAGTGATACATCTCACCACCCCGAGTCACGTACCATACCACAGTCTGTCTAACTCCCCATGGCTGCCACATATGCAGGGGCAGTGGGGATACCATGCCTCTGCGATTCATTTCCCTGCTCCTCCTCCTCACCCTCCTGGTCCTGTACACTGCTGGCATCCCCTACGGAGGCCTAATCGTCCTAAATTTCCCTAAACCAGACTACCCCTTTAAGGATCAGATCTGCTGGAAATACTGGCAGAATAATGACTCTTCTCCTGGCGTAGTTTATAAAAGAGAGTTTTATGCCAGAAAACAATGCGTTTCAAACCCGTGAGTTCTTCTTTAGGCAACTGAATACAGTAAGGGCCCAGGCACCCTATGGAATATTTCCCTGAGAAATTCCAGGCGGACATTCCGTGTGGCAGGCACTGCCGTCTTTTGATCGGAGTCCAGAACTCGACGCAGAAATTCGGAAGTGTGCACAGTGCAGTAGCGTGTGTGGGCCCTTAGTAGTACAAGATCGCAATATATACAAACAACCTTATTTTTGCATGTAAATATTGTGCTCTTGTACTTCTTCCTGCAGAGTTTTCCCAAACAGTGTGACTCCAGCTGTTGCAAAACTACAACTCCCAGCATGCCTGGACAGTCTTCGGCTGTCCGGGCATGCTGGGAGTTGTAGCTTTGCAACAGCTGGAGACACACTGTTTGGAAAACACTGCAGTAAACTACCCCAGGAGAAGCACCATCATTCCGCCATTCTGCTGGTTTGACTGAACACATGATCAAAAGCTCTTTAGAAGTCAGTGCACAGAGATCTCCATAATGTTACTATGACACTGGGAAAGGGGGGAGGGGAGATATCAATTAGGGGGTCCCGAACCGGTGCCTGTCAGTGGGCATCCATGTGAACGTAATGTATAATTTCGGAGGGTACATACTGATATAATCTGGTCTCCCCTCTGCAGCTCCCCGCTCAGGTCTGCAGGTCCTCCCGCCAGGATGAAAGAGATGAAAATTCCTTCTCCGTCTTCTCCGCCGACAATATTAAAGCCCAGGCCGGTGGAGCCTTTGTGCAGGATGACTTTTCGAGGTTCCCTGTAGAAAGAAAAAAAAAAAAAAAAAAAAAAAACACCATCAATCTGTTAACCCCAAAGAAGAAAGTATTACTAGTAAATATGTACAAATCTTCATCTTATCTCCCCTTAGACAAAGGGGCGGGGCTTAGATGGGCATGTCTCAGGTTATAACTGCAGTGGCCCCTCCTCTTTAGTTAAGCCACACCTTTTGTGACGCCCCCGCTTAAACATGGCTCCAATGGTGTGATGAAGGTGTGAAAAGTTTTCTTCTCTTATATTGCAGTACAGCTTATTGCCACTAGGTGCGCTATTTACATTGAAAGGAGCTTTTCAGTTTTATACAAATAAAGGGCCAATACTATACTAATGAAAACGTTTACCAACTTCCTAATATTCATCTTTTTTTTTTAATTCCTCAATATTTTCAAGATATCAATTGGTTTTCAGTGAAAAGGATGGGTGAATACATTGGCTGTATTGTCAGGCCCAGTAGTTAAAGGGGTATTCCAGGAAAAATCTTTTTTTTTATATATATATCAACTGGCTCCAGAAAGTTAAACAGATTTGTAAATTACTTTTATTTACTATTAAAAAATCTTAATCCTTTCAGTACTTAAGAGCTTCTGTTGTTCTTTTCTATCTAAATCCTCTCTGATGACACGTGTCTCGGGAACCGCCCAGTTTAGAAGAGGTTTGCTATGGGGATTTGTTTCTAAACTGGGCGGCTCCCGAGACACGTGTCATCAGAGAGCACTTAGACAGAAAAGAACAACCTTAACTTCAGAAGCTCATAAGTACTGAAAGGATTAAGATTTTTTAATAGAAGTAATTTACAAATCTGTTTAACTTTCTGGAGCCAGTTGATACATAAAAAAAAGTTTTTCTCCTGGAATACCCCTTTAAATAAAAAAAGAGCATGGGGATAACATGTTTGATCGGCCGCTGGAACCCCCCACGATCTCCGTGGCGGCACTGAGGTGTTCATGAACAAGGAAGCCCCTGGCTCCCGTGTTTGTGAATAGTGTTGAGCACAAATTTTCGTAATGCTAATTTTTTTCGCAAATATTTAGAATATAGTGCTATATATTCGTAATGACGAATATTCTTTTTTTCTGTGTTTTTTTCACATGCAAATTTTTATGTGAATTTACAGGTCTCTTCCTGGCCATGAAAATTTGCATGGAAAAAAAGTGAACGAACATAGCGAATATGCGAATTTCACGAACATAGGACGAATATTCGTCAATATATTCGCGAAATATTGCAAATTCGGATATGGCCCCTGCCGCTCATCACTATTTGTGATGTCACGCCAAGCCCCCTCCATTCATGTCTATGGAAGGGGGCGTGATGGCTTGTACACCTCCTCCCACAGATTTGAATGTAGGAGACTTGACGGCTGTGGTCGCCAGTCATCTGGCACGGAGCGGAGTTTGCTCCATGTTCCGGATGACTGGGGTGCCGCACCGGAGATCGCGGGGGTCCTATCTGTGGGACCCCTGTGATCAGACATGTTATCCCCTATCAATTGTATTTTTGTGCAGATTATTTAATTATACTAGCGACATGGTTTATTATTACCGGAGTTATCCTGGGTTCGGGAAGCAGTGCATGCGCTGATAGTTGGTGCAGTCACAGTGCAATATTAAAGGGGTATTCCAGGAAAAAACTTTTTTTTTATATATATATATAAACTGGCTCCTGAAAGTTAAACAGATTTGTAAATTACTTCTATTAAAAAATCTTAATCCTTTCAGTACTTATGGGCTTCTGAAGTTAAGGTTGTTCTTTTCTGTCTAAGTGCTCTCTGATGACACCTGTCTCGGGAAACGCCCAGTTTAGAAGCAAATCCCCATAGCAAACCTCTTCTAAACTGGGCGACAGGTGTCATCAGAGAGGATTCAGACAGAAAAGAACAACCTTAACTTCAGAAGCTCATAAGTACTGAAAGGATTAAGATTTTTTAATAGAAGTAATTTACAAATCTGTTTAACTTTCTGGAGCCAGTTGATATATATAAAAAAAAGTTTTTTTCCTGGGATACCCCTTTAAAGCATAATATGGATAAGGGCATGACAGATGACGCATCGCCCTATCACAGTTCGTGATGCAACGATGTGCCGCGCCTGCGCATTGAATTTGTTTACAAACGGGCTGCCACAGATAGATTCACTTACTAAGTTATTTATAGATATTTTAAATGATCAGATGATTATAAAAGATTATTAAAACTTTTTTTTATATATCAACTGGCTCCAGAAAGTTAAACAGATTTGTAAATTACTTCTGCTAAAAAATCTTAATCCTTCCAATAATTATCAGCTGCTGAAGTTGAGTTGTTCTTTTCTGTCTGGCAACACTGCTCTCTTCTGACATCTCTGCTTGTCTCAGGAACTGCACAGAGTAGAAGAGTTTTGCTATGGGGATTTGCTTCTACTCTGGACAGTTCCCGAGACAGGTGTCATCAGAGAGGACTTAGACACAAAAGAACAACTCAACTTCAGCAGCTCATAAGTACTGAAAGGATTAAGATTTTTTAATAGAAGTAATTTACAAATATGTTTCACTTTCTGGAGCCAGTTGATATATATATTTTTTTTCCTGGATAACCCCTTTAATGATGGAGATGACATGAGGTACGGACATCCCACATGTTAGACATTTTAACTATTGAATGTACTTGCACATTGCACTTTATGTTTGATATGTAAACATTATGGTTACCATGGCTATTATGGGTGACATCATTTTTTATTTCTAATTTTCTTACATTTTTTTTTATTTCATAAGGAGGCTGATTTAAAGGGGTATACAGAGTATTTTTGTATTTGAATATGCTACAGGAGCTGTGAAGTTATTGTAGTTCATAAAATAGTGTCTGTACCTGTATTTCATGGTGGTCCTGCAATTCTGTTATTTTTGCCCCAAGGTTTATTTTTATCAGCATACAAAATGAGTGTTGTCTTAGGTTTTCCCAGGTTGCAGTGTGGCCCGAGACATTACATAACTAGTCAGGTGTTCAGAGGCAGCCTCTCTCCTTCAATGGGTGGAGCGATCGCTGGGTGGGAGGAAGATCATTCTGCAAGAATTCTAATTTTTCAACAGCTGGATGCACCCTGGTCAGAAAACACTGGTCTATTGCATGGAAGAGGGCACAGGTGTATTTCAATAGGTGGGGTGGCTGATATGTGGGAGGGAGAAAAGTGGCCTCACACTTACAAACAAGGGATCATGGGACTTGTAGTTGGATGGAGGGAACTCTAACAGGAAATATCCAGTTCACAAAAAGAAAGACAAAGCATTATGGTGGACACAGCCATTTAGTTCCAAGACAAGCACGGATCCTTCCTAAGTATGTCAATTACTGTCTGGCAGGTAAGTACTAAAATCACCCTATGATGGGTAACCCCTTAAAATTTTATTAGGGTAAACATTTTTGAATTATTTTATTTAAGTCTCCATAGGGTAATATTATAAGCAATCATACGATCTCCTGCTCTGGATTAACAGCGCTACTAGACTGCATGACGTGTAGGCCGCCATGCTGTACATGTATGTCAGATGTCGCCAAGAAAAATTCTAATCCCAACCCCCTCATTTCCCCCAAAAAATCTAAACCACTAAAAAATAAACATAATTGGTTTTACCGTTTGCTAAAAATGTCCAAACTATTAATACACAAGATAATTTGTCCCGCAATGTAAACACCACAAATAAAAAAAAGGGCCACAAATTGCATTTTTTTTGTTACTTTGCATCTCAGAAAACACGAAAATGTTAGAAAAATCTCATCTACCTCAAAATCCTACCATTAAAACACCAGCTTACTGCACATCAGCCCTCACACATATCTGTCTATGGAAAAATAAGAAATAATAAAAAATGTAAAAAATTTGTAGTAGTGAAACAAAACACAAACTATAGAAAACGGATATCACTGTAAAGCCGCGTTCCCATGGTGACTGATATGCGGACATTCCACAGACAGGGGGTGCTGGCAGAACGTGAAAATGAAAAGCAGAAATCACTGCAGCAGTAAAGGGTTAACGCAAAGCAACCTGCATTCTCTTATTCAGCCACTAGATGGCAGCAGCACACTTCCCTAATGCTCAAGATTATTATATATTTTTTTGCCATATTTCATTCAAATTTTAGAAATTAAAGCGCATTTCCCGCAGAACGGCTATATAGATATATATGTATTTTCAGCCTCTGTACGGATGGAACATCGGGATTAATATTTATCCATCTGAGCGTTGGTTCTGTCATGTCCCTGCTGTAGATGTGACCGTGAAGTTTCGCGCTGCAGCTTTTAACGCAGAAAGCAGGTCAGGAGAGCCTGAAATATTGAAGAGCCTAAAAAGCGGAACAAGTCCGGGGTCATGGAAGTTCAGCAGCAGCAACAACTATCTAGATACGTAGAGAAGCAGGAGCAGCTGGTGCATTGGTATTAAAGTGAATGTGTCGCCTAAATTTTACTTATTAGATCAGTGTTTTCCGGGCATGCTGGGTGTTGTAGTTTTGCAACTCCAAGGTTATTCAATACATTATCCATACGAACAAGTAGGTGCTTTATTAAAGGGATTTTTTTTCCAAATTTAATGATGACCTACCCTCAAGATAGGTCGTCAATATCAGATAGGTGCGATGAGGACACCTGGCACCACCAATATTCAACTGTTTGTCACAGCTGCAATGTCCATGTATGAATGGAGCCAGATTGATTGACTTTCCTTTAATTAATTCTGATGTCACTGTAAAAGGGTAGTTAACCTCTGATGAAACCAGTGTGTGTGGTGAAACATGTTGGGGGGACTTTACTGTAGATTTTAACGTGCAGCTAAATTTCTAGTAATCCTTACGATTTCACACCATATGTTACTTCTTCTTGCAAGAGAGAGGGGGCGGAAGAAGCATCAAGTGATGCGAAACGGGCCGTCGCCTCATCCATGGCCCTTCACCTGCACTACAACTGTCCCCTGAAAGTTACCTACGCTTTTGTCCTGTTACATTATGATGATACATTCAAAGAAAATAAGACATCTGTGTCTAAATTGATGAGTGCTCAGTCTTTATTTCTCTATTGATAATCGCCGGTTGGCATCTATCCTGTATTAGACCACTGAGCACCCCAAGAAAGATGGCGGCTTGACTGTTTGGCTATTTTCGCATATAGGATCCATACGCGCTGTGCCAAGTTTTTTTTTTCTTCTTTCTTGTTGCTGCTAATAGAAGCCATTATCATAGTGCTTCAGTGCACTGTTTATCTGTATTATCATAAATTCGGAGAGGATGTCCATCCAGGACTGCCACAGGTTTGCAGGCTGCTCAGAACCTATTCAATCAAGGACAGTCCGGACATTGAGGAGAATGAGAATTAACACCCCTCTCCTTCCCCCTCACCGTTCGTGTGTTTTGTCTCTCAATAAAGCTTCGGGCCAGTGATCTCCCCTCCCTACCCCTTCTTTCCAAACTCCCATCCCATATCACTGTCTGCAATGTTTTATTGTTTGCCTATGTTTTTTTAATATGAGCAGGAATGTTAGCATAGCATGTGGTATGTTGTATAGTGTAGGAAGACCTGTGCTGTATGTTCAGTCGCACTATATATGACATTCCTTAAAATGATGATTCTTACCTGGAAATTTCGGACTCTGGAAGCAGACCTTGTTGGAAATGAGGATATGGAGATGTGAGAAGGAAGCTTTTGTCACATTCCACCGGGGAATAAGGTCTCGGAGAGGAAGGTTTGTCACTGAATTTATTGACGGTGCTGTATACCGGCTCTGGAGACCTAAAGTAAAGGAGAGAATGAGATTCTTAATACTGAAGCCATAACTGTTTACGAGCAGCATAATACATGTACAATATTTATTACCACAATTATCTCCAATATAAGTTGAGGTATACGGAGGAACGGTGCAGGGTTCATGCACCACTACGGCAGCGCTATAACAGCCCTTTATAAAGGAGTCGTAATAAAGCTTCAAACATGAGCCCTTATTGTTAGCCGGATAATTCAATATATGCACCAGAAAATAGTTAAATTATGATTCAGGTGGACGCCCCATTAAATTGAGTGTCACAGTCACACTAAAAAAAATATATTTCTAATTTTACAATGAAAAAAAAAAAAAAAAACTAAACAGAACATATGGATTATTTAGTATGGTTCCATCAAATTACTTATTTTTTCTGAATTAAGCTGGGATTTGATTATTGCTGGCAATATGGATGAAGATCTTGGGCAGGGGCATAACAATACAAAATCTAGAACCGTGCCGTGTCCAGGAACGAAAGTATGACTTTATGACTCTGTACATTAAAGATAAATTCTGACAAGTAATGGGTTAAAGGGGTACTCCAGAAATATAAAACTTATTCCCTATTCACAGCATCCTCTATCCTTTAGTGACGGCCTGCTTAGCAAATCACCTACTGAGCCAGGGTCCTGTGCCCGTCTCTGACGGTGGGGTCCGGAGCACACCGAGGATGGGGGAGTACTTGGCTCCTGTACAGGAGATCGTGGATGGGCCCAGCAGTCGGACCCCCTGCGATTAGAAACGTATCCACAATCCTGTCGATAGGGGATGTTTTATTTCCCCTGAGTATGCTTTTAACTTCTTTTACACCCAGTTCATGACCGATTGCTTTGTACACACCACCATCTAGTGGTGGAAGTTAGAATTATCTAATCTATAGAAAGTATATGGACTCATAGACTATAATGTAGAACTTGCTGGAAAGTGCTAAAATAAAATGTTGAGCTACATGTTGCAGCTCCCTATATATATATATATATATATATATATATATATATATATATATATATATACATATATATATATACCTCTCTCAATTTCAGAGGAGTTAGACTGCCAGCAACCTGAACCTGAGCTTCCAGAGAGAGGAAGGTGGCCCCAATGGAGTCCTTGCCAACCCAGCTGCTCAAGAGGGAAAAGCTTTGGTGGTTCGGACCCATGCTGATTGTCAGCGGCTGGGGCCTAGTCAATCTGTGAGGCTAGTACATCATGGCAGTGACCATCTTAAAATCTGGGTAACCCTCCTTGTTAAAGACTGGATAATACCTCCATCTTGTGTGGAAGACTTGTTACTAAGTAAACTGTTGCACAGGCTCACTGGTTCCCAATGTCTGTCTCTCTGCACCTACACACCATCACAAGCGTCCCAAACTCAACCAAGTGGACACTGTAACAGGGTGCACTTCAGGAGACTATTGTCACAGGGTGCACTTCAGGAGACTATTGTCACAGGGTGCACTTCAGGAGACTATTGTCACAGGGTGCACTTCAGGAGACTATTGTCACAGGGTGCACTTCAGGAGACTATTGTCACAGGGTGCACTTCAGGAGACTATTGTCACAGGGTGCACTTCAGGAGACTATTGTCACAGGATGCACTTCAGGAGACTATTGTCACAGGGTGCACTTCAGGAGACTATTGTCACAGGGTGCACTTCAGAAGACTATTGTCACAGGGTGCACTTCAAGAGACTATTGTCACAGGGTGCACTTCAGGAGACTATTGTCACAGGGTGCACTTCAGGAGACTATTGTCACAGGGTGTACTTCAGGAGACATTTGTCACAGGGTACACTTCAGGAGACTATTGTCACAGGGTGCACTTCAGGACACTATTGTCATAGGGTGCACTTCAGGAGACTTTTGTCACAGGGTGAACTTCAGGAGACTATTGTCACAGGGTGCACGTCAGGAGAATATTGTCACAGGGTACACTTCAGGAGACTATTGTCACAGGATACACTTCATGAGTCTATTGTCACAGGGTGCACTTCAGGACACTATTGTCATAGGGTGCACTTCAGGACACTATTGTCATTGGGTGCACTTCAGGAGACTTTTGTCACAGGGTGCACTTCAGGAGACCATTGTCACAGGGTGCACTTCAGGACACTATTGTCACGGGATGCACTTCGGGAGACTATTGTCACAGGGTGCACTTCAGGAGACTATTGTCACAGGGTGCACTTCAGGAGACTATTGTCACAGGGTGCACTTCAGGAGACTATTGTCACAGGGTACACTTCAGGAGACTATTATCACAGGGTGCACTTCAGGACACTATTGTCATAGGGTGCACTTCAGGAGACTTTTGTCACAGGGTGCACTTCAGGAGACTATTGTCACAGGGTGCACTTCAGGAGACTATTGTCACAGGGTGCACGTCAGGAGAATATTGTCACAGGGTGCACTTCAGGAGAATTTTGTCACAGGGTGCACTTCAGGAGACTATTGTCACAGGGTGCACGTCAGGAGACTATTGTCACAGGGTACACTTCATGAGTCTATTGTCACAGGGCGCACATCAGGACACTATTGTCATAGGGTGCACTTCAGGACACTATTGTCATAGGGTGCACTTCAGGACACTATTGTCATAGGGTGCACTTCAGGAGACTTTTGTCACAGGGTGCACTTCAGGAGACTATTGTCACAGGGTGCACTTCAGGAGACTATTGTCATGGGGTGCACTTCAGGAGACTATTGTCACAGGGTGCACTTCAGGAGACTATTGTCACAGGGTGCACTTCAGGAGACTATTGTCACAGGGTGCACTTCAGGAGACTATTGTCACAGGATACACTTCAGGAGACTATTATCACAGGGTGCACTTCAGGACACTATTGTCATAGGGTGCACTTCAGGAGACTTTTGTCACAGGGTGCACTTCAGGAGACTATTGTCACAGGGTGCATGTCAGGAGAATATTGTCACAGGGTACACTTCAGGAGACTATTGTCACAGGGTACACTTCATGAGTCTATTGTCACAGGGTGCACTTCAGGAAACTATTGTCATAGGGTGCACTTCAGGAGAATTTTGTCACAGGGTGCACTTCAGGAGACTATTGTCACAGGGTGCACGTCAGGAGAATATTGTCACAGGGTACACTACAGGAGACCATTGTCACAGGGTGCACTTCAGGAGACTATTGTCACAGGGTACACTTCAGGAGACTATTATCACAGGGTACACTTCAGGAGACTGTTGTAACATCCTGTTTAGCCCCTTCAATTACTGCGGTGACCCACAAAGAAGTGCCTCAGACCAGGAAATCCACTATGACTACTGTTACATATTACTCTAGGGGCAAGTGCCAGCTGGACTTGTTCCTCAACAACAGGACTACTCTGCTGGGTCATGGCAATAGGCCACTCCATGTATCACATGACATTTACAATATGGGTGTCTTCTGATATGGTAGAGAGCCCCAGGCGTGAAGCTGCCTTTGCACCCCATGTGAATATAGGATAGATGTGCCCCCTAATTCTCCAATCAGTCAATATTTCTTCAGTGCTGTATGCAGATAAACTGGACCGCCAAAGGGCATTCCTATGTGGTTCTGGGGGAGGGGTCTAAATGTCCCAATTTTGGGAATTTCAAATGTCAGGCCTAATGAGTCCACTTCTCAGCTGAGAGCAGGACTAGTTAAAGGGGTAATCCACTGAAAAACATTTTTTTATAAATCAACTGGTGCCAGAAAGTTAAACACATTTGTAAATTACTTCAATTTAAAAATCTTAATCCTTGAAGTACTTATCAGCTGCTGTAAATTGTCATACAGAAAGGAAATTCAAAAATAAAAGAACTTCCTGTGGAGCATATAGCAGCTGATAAGTACTGGAAGGATTAAGATTTTTAAATAGAAGAAATTTACAAATCCGTTTAACTTTCTGGCACTAGTTGATTTAAAAAAATGTTTTACAGTAGAGTATCCCTTTAAGAACAATGTATCAGTCCGGAATCCAGGCTGTTTAGCTCACAGAGCATTGTCTAGACTGGATACAATTGTATCACTTCTCAGCTGAGAGCAGGACTAGCTATGTACAATGTATCAGTCTGGAGTCCAGGATGTTTAGCTCACAGAGCATTGTCTAGACTGGATACAATTGTATCACTTCTCAGCTGAGAGCAGGACTAGCTATGTACAATGTATCAGTCTGGAGTCCGGGATGTTTAGCTCACAGAGCATTGTCTAGACTGGATACAATTGTATCACTTCTCAGCTGAGAGCAGGACTAGCTATGTACAATGTATCAGTCTGGAGTCCAGGATGTTTAGCTCACAGAGCATTGTCTAGACTGAATACAATTGTATCACTTCTCAGCTGAGAGCAGGACTAGCTATGTACAATGTATCAGTCTGGAGTCCAGGCTGTTTAGCTCACAGAGCATTGTCTAGACTGGATACAATTGTATCACTTCTCAGCTGAGAGCAGGACTAGCTATGTACAATGTATCAGTCTGGAGTCCAGGATGTTTAGCTCACAGAGCATTGTCTAGACTGGATACAATTGTATCACTTCTCAGCTGAGAGCAGGACTAGCTATGTACAATGTATCAGTCTGGAGTCCGGGATGTTTAGCTCACAGAGCATTGTCTAGACTGGATACAATTGTATCACTTCTCAGCTGAGAGCAGGACTAGCTATGTACAATGTATCAGTCTGGAGTCCAGGATGTTTAGCTCACAGAGCATTGTCTAGACTGAATACAATTGTATCACTTCTCAGCTGAGAGCAGGACTAGCTATGTACAATGTATCAGTCTGGGGTCCAGGATGTTTAGCTCACAGAGCATTGTCTAGACTGGATACAATTGTATCCACTTCTCAGCGACAGCAAACACATATCTGTGGTAGAACTTTCTTGTCTGACCTTTGGGCTCCACCATTGCTCCTTGTAAACCTAACATAAAATTGCCTGGAAAGGAAAGAACAACAACGTGGGCCCAATCTTCATGTCTGAATATATAACAAGATGCATGAAGCAAGTAGATGGGGATAAATCTCTCTCCAGATAAAATTCATTCCTCATAGAGTTGACAGGTATGACAGATTATTCCCTGAGCCATGAAATCGAGAAGAATTTAATTGCCAAGATACGGGAGCCTGCGGAGCACTGACATAGTACATGCAAATCAGTGCAGAACACAGGGAGAGAAGGTAATGGTATGCTCTGGACCATACCAACATTCTAACAGGCTTGTCGGTGACCTCTTTGACCTTTGATTTATGGTTTGGGCTTGGGTCACGCAGGTATTATAGGGAAGATTCATCAACTTGACCAAAATGAAAGAAGCCATCTGATTGGTTGCTATGGGCAACCGGTCGGCTTTTCCTCTGCACAGGTTTTGATGAATCTCCCCCTACAGTCACGATCGGTAACTATGCGACCCCCGACGTAAGGCTAAAGGGGGAAATTCATCAAGACCACCTTCGCTGAGGAAAAGTTGACCAGTTGCCCATAGCAACCAATCAGATGGCATCTTTCATTTAAAAAAAACAAGGCTTCTGAAAAATGAAAGAAGCCATCTGACTGGTTGCTATGGGCAACTGGTCCACTTTCCTCATCGAAGGTGGTCTTGATGAATTTCCCCCTTTAGCCTTACGTCGGGGGTCGCATAGTTACCGATCGTGACTGTAGGGGGAGATTCATCAAAACCTGTGCAGAGGAAAAGCCGACCGGTTGCCCATAGCAACCAATCAGATCGCTTCTTTCATTATTGAAAAGGCCTCTGAAAAATGAAAGAAGCCATCTGATTGGTTGCTATGGGCAGCTGGTCGACTTTTCCTCTGCACAGGCCTTGATAAATCTCCCCCATAATGTATACGGTGAAGAGAGTTATAGTTACCAGCTTGTCGCAGGTTCAGGCATCTTTTTGAGTAGCCCCGCCTCTGGTGATGATGTCACTGGGGGGCGGACTGCAAATTACCCTTTTTACTGCCGCTTCCGGAACACTTTCAGAAAGCTCCCTCAACTCTAATCCTAAATTTGAATATAAATCCATGATGGCCTCCAGGAGCCAACATCCACTCATGGTGGACCGAAGCCTTCAAGGAAGTAGACCAATGTTTCCGAACCAGAGTGCCTCCAGCTGTTGCAAAACAACAACTCCTAGCATTGGAGTTGTTGTTTTGCAACAGCATGAGGCACCCGGTTTGGGAAACAATGAAACGAACAAAAAAATTAGGAGATTCAAGAAATGACCCAGTTGTAATACATAGAAACAGAATGTGTCGGCAGATAAGAACCGTTTGGCCCATCTAGTCTGCATCCTATCAATAGTCCCTGGCCCTATCTTATATGAAGGATAGCCTTCTGCCTACCCCTATCTTATATGAAGGATAGCCTTATGCCTATCTCTATCTTATATGAAGGATAGCCTTATGCCTACCCCTATCTTATATGAAGGATAGCCTTATGCCTATCTCTATCTTATATGAAGGACAGCCTTATACCTATCTTATATGAAGGATAGCCTTATGCCTATCTCTATCTTATATGAAGGATAGCCTTATGCCTATCTCTATCTTATATGAAGGATAGCCTTATGCCTATCTCTATCTTATATGAAGAATAGCCTTATGCTTATCCCTATCTTATATGACGGATAGCCTTATGCCTATCCCTATCACATATGAAGGATGGCCTTATGCCTATCTCTATCTTATATGAAGGATAGCTTTATTCTTATCCCTATCTTATATGAAGGATAGCCTTATGCCTATCCCTATCTTATATGAAGGATAGCCTTATGCTTATCCCTATCTTATATGAAGGATAACCATATTCCTATCCATATCTTATATGAAGGATAGCCTTATGCTTATCCCTATCTTATATGTAGGATAACCTTATGCCTATCCCTATCTTATATGAAGGATAGCCTTATGTTTCTCCTCATCTTATAAGAAGGATAGCCTTATGCTTACCCCTTTCTTATATGAAGGATAGCCTTATACATATCCCTATCTTGTATGAAGGATAGCCTTATGTCTATCCCTATTGTATATGAAGGATAGCCTTATGCCTATCCCTATCGTATATGAAGGATAGCCTTATGCCTATCCATATCTTATATGAAGGATAGCCTTATGCTTATCCCTATCTTATATGAAGGATAACCTTATGCCTATCCCTATGTTATATGAAGGATAGCCTTATGCTTATTCCAATCTTATATGAAGGATAGCCTTATGCCTATCCCTATCTTATGTGAAGGATAGCCTTATGCCTATCCCTATCTTACATGAAGGATAGCCTTATGCTTATCCCTATCTTATATGAAGGATAACCTTATGCCTATCCCTATCTTATATGAAGGATAGCCTTATGCTTATCCCTATCTTATATGAATGATAGCTTTATGCCTATCCCTATCTTATATGAAGGATAGCCTTATGCTTATCCCTATCTTATATGAAGGATAGCCTTATGTCTATCCCTGTCTTATATGAAGGATAGCCTTATGCCTATCCCTATCTTATATGAAGGATAGCCTTATGCCTATCTCTATTTTTTCTGAAGGATAGCCTTATGTCTATCCCTATCTTATATGAAGGATAGCTTTATTCTTATCCCTATCTTATATGAAGGATAGGCTTATGCTTACCCCTTTCTTATATGAAGGATAGCATTATACCTATCCCTATCTTGTATGAAGGATAGCCTTATGTCTATCCCTATCGTATATGAAGGATAGCCTTATGTTTATCCCTATTTTATATGAAGGATAGCCTTATGCTTATCCCTATCTTATATGAAGGATAACATTATGCCTATCCCTATCTTATATGAAGGATAGCCTTATGCTTATCCCTATCTTATATGAAGGATAGCCTTATGCCTATCCCTATCATATATGAAAGATAGCCTTATGCTTATCCCTATCTTATATGAAGGATAGACTTATGCCTATCTCTATCTTATATGAAGGATAGCCTTATGTCTATCCCTATCTTATATGAAGGATAGACTTATGCCTATCTCTATCTTATATGAAGGATAGCCTTATGTCTATCCCATACATGCTTAAAGGGAACCAATCATCAGATTTTACCCTATATAATGCTTGGCAAAGCGTTTTATAGGGTAAAATTGTTGTCCTCACCATTCCCGGGGGACGCTCCTGCCCCCAGGGATGGTGAAGATGTGAAGTTATAAACTAGTCACCGCCGCCGCCGTAAGTAGTCACCTGGGCGGGGAGCTCTTCTCACCAACACCCATTCTTCGGCCGGCAGCGACGCCCCCTCCACTTGATTGATGGGCCGCGTCATTGTTCCGCTCACTGAACAGACGGAGCAGAGTGATGACGCGGCCCGTCAATCAAGCGGAGGGGGCGTCGCTGCCGGCCGAAGAACGGTGAGAAGAGTTCCCCGCCCAGGTGACTACTTACGGCGGCGGCGGTGACTAGTTTATAACTTCATATCTTCACCATCCCTGGGGGCAGGAGCGTCCCCCGGGGATGGTGAGGACAACAATTTTACCCTATATAACGCTTTGCCAAGCATTATATAGGGTAAAATCTGATGATTGGTTCCCTTTAAACTCGTTCACTGTATTTGCAGCTCCCACTACTCTCTCAGTAAAGTAATACTTCCTGATATTTCTCTCTTCACATACACCAAAAAGCTAAGCTAAGTCTGGGCTGGTGTAGTTTTAGAGACTTTTCAGTGGCTTTGTGACCTTTTTGCTCTTTTTCACAAAAAGGCGCAGTTCATAAAACCCTTCCATATCATGTGTATTGCCAAAATCAGTGGATTGCAACTCAAAATCAGCATAAATGTGTAAACCAAAAGGCGCAAAAAAGGTGCAATAAACCCTGCTTGTGCCTTTTTGCACCTTTTCTAGACACAAAAAAACAGTCTAAAGACAATGATAAATGTCGGCCGATGTCCTCTTGTGGTAGTGTTTCTTCTATATAAATCTCTTCTCCTCCTTTACTGTGTTGATTCCCTTTATGTATATAAAAGTCTCTATCATATCCCCTCTGTCTCTTCTTTCTTCTGTACATCTTTAACCTTTCCTGGTAAGTTTTATCCTGCAATCCATGTACTAGTTTAGTATCTTCTCTGAACTCTCTCTAGAGCAGGGGTCCTCAAACTACGGCCTGCGGGCCACATGCGGCCCGCCGAGGACATTTATCTGGCCCGCCGCTGCCTGGGAAATCCCTGTGTCCCGAAAGATGTTTTGGGACACAGGCATGCGCTCTCGGAGGCCCCGCATTTACTTTAAAAACGCAGGGGCCGCCGGGAAGGTGGTGCACGTAGGGATGTCACTGATGTCGTGCGTGCGTCCATAGCAACGGAGCGTGGAGAAGGGGGGCAGCGCTGATGGAGGACGTGGAGGACGTGCGCTGGCCAGCTAGGTAAGTGTTACCAGCGGCACGTCAGCTTCGGTGCTCCGACCACCGCTCCTTCGGTCCTGGGACTTACTGCTATGTCCGGACCAGAGGAGCAGTGGTCGGAGCACTGAAGTGGGGCAGAACACACTATATGGCTGGAGGCTGTATGTCTGTGGGGGAACATACTGCACCTAATGTGGGGGAACTATACTGCACCTAATGTGGGGAGCTATACTGCACCTAATTTGGGGGATCTATACTGCACCTAATGTGGGGGATCTATACTGCACCTAATTTGGGGGATCTATACTGCACCTAATGTGGGGGAACTGCACTGCACCTAATGTGGGGAACATGTTGCACCTAATGTGGGGAGCTATACTGCACCTAATGTGGGGGAACATGTTGCACCTAATGTGGGGGAACATTATACTGAACCTAATGTGGGGGAACATTATACTGCACCTAATGTGGGGGAACATTATACTGCACCTAATGTGGGGGAACTGTACTGCACCTAATGTGGGGGAACTGTACTGCACCTAATGTGGGGGAACTGTACTGCACCTAATGTGGGGGAACTATACTGCACCTAATGTGGGGAAACTGTACTGCACCTAATGTGGGGGAATTGTACTGCACCTAGTGAGGGGGAACTGTACTGCACCTAATGTGGGGGAACTGTACTGCCAACCCTAATGTGTGGGAACTACAACCTAATGTGGGGGATCTATACTGCCAACCTAATGTGGAGGGACCTGTGCTGCGTACTTAAAGTGGTAGTCCACTAATAAGATAAATAAGTGTGCATAGGAATTTGTTCATGTTTTGTTATCTATAGTTCGGCCCTCCAACGGTCTGAGGGACCGTGAACTGGCCCCCCGTTTAAAAAGTTTGAGGACCCCTGCTCTAGAGTATCTATATCCTTCTGGAGATAAGGCCTCCAGTACTGTGCACAATACTCCAAGTGAGGTCTCACCAGTGTTCTGTACAGAGGCATGAGCACTTCTCTATACTGCTTATACCTCTCCCTATACATCCATGAGCACTTCTCTCTCTCTCTACTGCTTATACCTCTCCCTATACATCCAAGCATTCTGCTGTTGTTTCCTGCTGCTCTATTACATTGTCTTCCTACCTTTAAGTCTTCTGAAATAATTACTCCTAAATCCTCAGATACTGAGGTCAGGGCTGTATCACATAATCTATATTCTGCCTGAGGGTTTTTACGCCCCAGGTGCAATATCTTGCACTTATTCATATAAAATGTCAGTTGCCAGAGTTCTGACCATTCTTCTAGTTTGCCTAAGGCTAAGTTTCTACTTGTTTTTTTTTTAAATAAACACCAAGAAAAATGCCAATTCTGCGCATGGCGTTTTTTCGGGCAAAAAACTCTGTGGCCAGATATTAGCTGTAAATCAATGAGAAATTGCAAAATTCTTTTTCCACTTGGCGTTTTTCACTTTTGGTAACATTAAAAAAAAAAAAAAAAGATACAGTAGTGAAGGAAAAAACTGTATCTAATGAAATTTATATTTTTTATAACAAACTTTTTTAAAATTTTTAAAACAGGGATCAATTTATGTGGGCGGGCGGGGACCTAAAAATGTAGCCGAAAATAATAAAAAAGTAGTGTAGTTTTAATTTTTTAGGTAGTACTACTACTCCCAGCATGGAACACACTGTTCCATGATGGGAGTAGTAGTACCTGTAGTAGTACCTGCGATCCTTCTGTATAATTTATAGATGCGGTCGGACACTCTTCTATGGTCCCCTGCACTGACGTATATATACTTATTCATATTTCCCGCAGAGAACTGTGATTGGCCAGATGGTTCCAGCTAATCACAACTCTCTGCAGGAAATATGAATATGTGTGTATATACGGCAGTGCAGGGGACCATAGAAGAGCGGCCGCCGCATCCATATATTATACAGGAGGATCACAGCGGGTGTCAGGAGTGACATCCACTATGATCTTTCCTTAACTGCAAGTACTACTACTCCCAACATGGAGTAGAACCTGCATTAATAGACAGATCGCAGGTGTCAGAAGTTATACTTGCTGCGATCTGTCTATTAATGCAGGTTCTACAGCTCCCAGCATGGAGCAGAGTGTGCTCCATGTTGGGAGTAGTAGTACCTGCAGGTAAAAACAGATCACAGCGGGTATCACTACTGACACCCGATGCGAACGTCCTATCTATTGCAGAGATGGAGCGGCTTTCTCCTGCGCTCGCATCTCTGCACTATACTCAGGCCACACACTCATTCATATTTCCCTCTGAGAGCTGTGATTGGCTGCAACCATCTGGCCAATCACCACTCTGGGTGGAAAATATGAATGAGTGATGTTCTATTCACATCACTGGCCGGAGTACAGAGCAGAGATGTGAGCGCTGTATAGAGCCGCTCGCATCTCTCCTATATTATGGACGATTGCATCGGGTGTCAGGACTGACACCCGGGGCGATATGTCTATTATAACAGGTACTACTACTCCCATCATGGAATAGTCTGTTCCATGCTGGGAGTAGTAGTACTACCTAAAAAAATGTTTAAAAAAATAGAGAAAAAAGTGAAACACACACTTTATTAAAAAAATTAATCAAAATTTAGTTATAAAAAATATAAATTTCATTAAATACATATTTTTTCCATCACTACTGCATCCTTTTTTTTTTTGGTACCCAAATAACTGCCAAGGTGCAATTTGCACACAGATGAAAGAAAAAATGCCAGACGCAGGAAATTGCATTGGCGTTTTTTAATGCGTTTTTTCAACCCAAAAAACGCAGGACAAAAAACAAGTAGAAACTTAGCCTTAATCCTTTTCCATTTGGCGTGTCCCTCCAGGAACATCAACCCTGTTACATATCTTTGTGTCATCAGCAAAAAGACCAAGACCGAACCATCGAGACCTTCTGTAATATCACTAATGAAGATATTAAACAATATTGGTCCCAGTGCAGATCCCTGAGGTCCCCACTGGTGACAAGACCTTGCTCTGAATATTCTCCATTGACTACAACCCTCTGTTATCTGTCACTCAGCCACTGCCTAATCCACTCAACAATATGGAGTCCAAGTTCAATGACTGTAGTTTATTGATATAATGTTGCATGAAATAAATTATTTCCAACAATAGTCATTTATATCCCAGAACGGCCTCTAATTTTATTTTCTTTCACAACCTTTTTAATACAAAAGAATAAGAAGTTCTTTAAAAAAAAAAAAAAAAACCTAAAAACATAATCTGTCCACTAGGTGGCGATATATACTCAATATTCAGAACCATAGAAGTTTTTATCAATTATGCAACATTTTTTTTACATGGAAACTAAATAGGGGATGAAAAATGTAGCGAAAAAGTAACACAAAGCCAACAAAATATAAAGGTGCCATCTTTTTATTCATAGATAAAGAGGAAAAAAAGCCTTCGGAAGTAAACCAAGTTCTGTCACTTTCTGGCATGGTTTGTGTTTCAGTTTTTCATCATTTTGCAGAGATTTGTTCACTATCATAAGTAGGAACATATTTTTTCCCTAAATTTACTGACCCTTCAAAAGGTATCCACTTCAAAAATACATAACTGAGTCTTTCATAGGAGCAGTATTATAGTAGTTATATTCTTGTATATAGGAGAAGTATTATAGTAGTTATATTCTTGTATATAGGAGCAGTATTATAGTAGTTATATTCTTGTATATAGGAGCAGTATTATAGTAGTTATATTCTTGTACGTAGGAGCAGTATTATAGTAGTTATATTCTTGTATATAGGAGACAGTATTATAGTAGTAATATTCTTGTATATAGGAGCAGTATTATAGTAGTTATATTCTTGTATATAGGAGCAGTATTATAGTAGTTATATTCTTGTATATAGGAGCAGTATTATAGTAGTTATATTCTTGTATATAGGAGCAGTATTATAGTAGTTATATTCTTGTATATAGGAGCAGTATTATAGTAGTTATATTCTTGTATATAGGAGGCAGTATTATAGTAGTTATATTCTTGTATATAGGAGCAGTATTATAGTAGTTATATTCTTGTATATAGGAGCAGTATTATAGTAGTTATATTCTTGTATATAGGAGCAGTATTATAGTAGTTATATTCTTGTATATAGGAGGCAGTATTATAGTAGTTATATTCTTGTATATAGGAGGCAGTATTATAGTAGTTATATTCTTGTATATAGGAGCAGTATTATAGTAGATATATTCTTGTATATAGGAGCAGTATTATAGTAGTTATATTCTTGTATATAGGAGGCAGTATTACAGTAGTTATATTCTTGTATATAGGAGAAGTATTATAGTAGTTATATTCTTGTATATAGGAGCAGTATTATAGTAGTTATATTCTTGTATATAGGAGGCAGTATTACAGTAGTTATATTCTTGTATATAGGAGCAGTATTATAGTAGATATATTCTTGTATAAAGGAGCAGTATTATAGTAGTTATATTCTTGTATATAGGAGGCAGTATTATAGTAGTAATATTCTTGTATATAGGAGCAGTATTATAGTAGTTATATTCTTGTATATAGGAGCAGTATTATAGTAGTTATATTCTTGTATATAGGAGCAGTATTATAGTAGTTATATTCTTGTATATAGGAGCAGTATTATAGTAGTTATATTCTTGTATATAGGAGCAGTATTATAGTAGTTATATTCTTGTATATAGGAGGCAGTATTATAGTAGTTATATTCTTGTATATAGGAGCAGTATTATAGTAGTTATATTCTTGTATATAGGAGCAGTATTATAGTAGTTATATTCTTGTATATAGGAGCAGTATTATAGTAGTTATATTCTTGTATATAGGAGGCAGTATTATAGTAGTTATATTCTTGTATATAGGAGGCAGTATTATAGTAGTTATATTATTGTATATAGGAGCAGTATTATAGTAGATATATTCTTGTATATAGGAGCAGTATTCTAGTAGTTATATTCTTGTATATAGGAGGCAGTATTACAGTAGTTATATTCTTGTATATAGGAGGCAGTATTATAGTAGGTATATTCTTGTATATAGGAGAAGTATTATAGTAGTTATATTCTTGTATATAGGACAGTATTATAGTAGTTATATTCTTGTACATAGGAGCAGTATTATAGTAGTTATATTCTTGTATATAGGAGCAGTATTATAGTAGTTATATTCTTGTATATAGGAGGCAGTATTATAGTAGTTATATTCTTGTATATAGGAGGCAGTATTATAGTAGTTATATTCTTGTATATAGGAGGCAGTATTACAGTAGTTATATTCTTGTATATAGGAGCAGTATTATAGTAGATATATTCTTGTATATAGGAGCAGTATTATAGTAGTTATATTCTTGTATATAGGAGGCAGTATTATATTAGTAATATTCTTGTATATAGGAGCAGTATTATAGTAGTTATATTCTTGTATATAGGAGCAGTATTATAGTAGTTATATTCTTGTATATAGGAGGCAGTATTATAGCAATTATATTCTTGTATATAGGAGCAGTATTATAGTAGTTATATTCTTGTATATAGGAGGCAGTATTACAGTAGTTATATTCTTGTATATAGGAGCAGTATTATAGTAGATATATTCTTGTATATAGGAGGCAGTATTACAGTAGTTATATTCTTGTATATAGGAGGCAGTATTATAGTAGGTATATTCTTGTATATAGGAGAAGTATTATAGTAGTTATATTCTTGTATATAGGACAGTATTATAGTAGTTATATTCTTGTACATAGGAGCAGTATTATAGTAGTTATATTCTTGTATATAGGAGCAGTATTATAGTAGTTATATTCTTGTATATAGGAGGCAGTATTATAGTAGTTATATTCTTGTATATAGGAGGCAGTATTATAGTAGTTATATTCTTGTATATAGGAGGCAGTATTACAGTAGTTATATTCTTGTATATAGGAGCAGTATTATAGTAGATATATTCTTGTATATAGGAGCAGTATTATAGTAGTTATATTCTTGTATATAGGAGGCAGTATTATATTAGTAATATTCTTGTATATAGGAGCAGTATTATAGTAGTTATATTCTTGTATATAGGAGCAGTATTATAGTAGTTATATTCTTGTATATAGGAGGCAGTATTATAGCAATTATATTCTTGTATATAGGAGCAGTATTATAGTAGTTATATTCTTGTATATAGGAGGCAGTATTACAGTAGTTATATTCTTGTATATAGGAGCAGTATTATAGTAGATATATTCTTGTATATAGGAGGCAGTATTATAGTAGTAATATTCTTGTATATAGGAGCAGTATTATAGTAGTTATATTCTTGTATATAGGAGGCAGTATTATAGCAATTATATTCTTGTATATAGGAGCAGTATTATAGTAGTTATATTCTAGTATATAGGAGGCAGTATTACAGTAGTTATATTCTTGTATATAGGAGCAGTATTATAGTAGTTATATTCTTGTATATAGGAGCAGTATTATAGTAGTTATATTCTTTTATATAGGAGGCAGTATTATAGCAATTATATTCTTGTATATAGGAGCAGTATTATAGTAGTTATATTCTTGTATATTGGAGGCAGTATTATAGTAGTTATATTCTTGTATATAGGAGGCAGTATTATAGTAGTTATATTCTTGTATATAGGCGCAGTATTATAATAGTTATATTCTTGTATATAGGAGCAGTATTATAGTAGCTATATTCTTGTATATAGGAGCAGTATTATAGTAGTTATATTCTTGTATATAGGGGGCAGTATTATAGTAGTTATATTCTTGTATATAGGAGGTAGTATTATAGTAGATATATTCTTGTATATAGGAGCAGTATTATAGTAGTTATATTCTTGTATATAGGGAGCAGTATTATAGTAGTTATATTCTTGTATATAGGAGCAGTATTATAGTAGTTATATTCTTGTATATAGGAGCAGTATTATAGTAGTTATATTCTTGTATATAGGAGGCAGTATTATAGTAGTTATATTCTTGTATATAGGAGGCAGTATTATAGTAGTTATATTCTTGTATATAGGAGGCAGTATTACAGTAGTTATATTCTTGTATATAGGAGCAGTATTATAGTAGATATATTCTTGTATATAGGAGCAGTATTATAGTAGTTATATTCTTGTATATAGGAGGCAGTATTATATTAGTAATATTCTTGTATATAGGAGCAGTATTATAGTAGTTATATTCTTGTATATAGGAGCAGTATTATAGTAGTTATATTCTTGTATATAGGAGGCAGTATTATAGCAATTATATTCTTGTATATAGGAGCAGTATTATAGTAGTTATATTCTTGTATATAGGAGGCAGTATTACAGTAGTTATATTCTTGTATATAGGAGCAGTATTATAGTAGATATATTCTTGTATATAGGAGGCAGTATTATAGTAGTAATATTCTTGTATATAGGAGCAGTATTATAGTAGACATATTCTTGTATATAGGAGCAGTATTATAGTAGTTATATTCTTGTATATAGGAGCAGTATTATAGTAGTTATATTCTTGTATATAGGAGGCAGTATTATAGCAATTATATTCTTGTATATAGGAGCAGTATTATAGTAGTTATATTCTTGTATATAGGAGGCAGTATTACAGTAGTTATATTCTTGTATATAGGAGCAGTATTATAGTAGATATATTCTTGTATATAGGAGCAGTATTATAGTAGTTATATTCTTGTATATAGGAGGCAGTATTATAGTAGTAATATTCTTGTATATAGGAGCAGTATTATAGTAGTTATATTCTTGTATATAGGAGCAGTATTATAGTAGTTATATTCTTTTATATAGGAGGCAGTATTATAGCAATTATATTCTTGTATATAGGAGCAGTATTATAGTAGTTATATTCTTGTATATTGGAGGCAGTATTATAGTAGTTATATTCTTGTATATAGGAGGCAGTATTATAGTAGTTATATTCTTGTATATAGGCGCAGTATTATAATAGTTATATTCTTGTATATAGGAGCAGTATTATAGTAGCTATATTCTTGTATATAGGAGCAGTATTATAGTAGTTATATTCTTGTATATAGGGGGCAGTATTATAGTAGTTATATTCTTGTATATAGGAGGTAGTATTATAGTAGATATATTCTTGTATATAGGAGCAGTATTATAGTAGTTATATTCTTGTATATAGGGAGCAGTATTATAGTAGTTATATTCTTGTATATAGGAGCAGTATTATAGTAGTTATATTCTTGTATATAGGAGCAGTATTATAGTAGTTATATTCTTGTATATAGGAGCAGTATTATAGTAGTTATATTCTTGTATATAGGAGGCAGTATTATAGTAGTAATATTCTTGTATATAGGAGCAGTATTATAGTAGTTATATTCTTGTATATAGGAGCAGTATTATAGTAGTTATATTCTTTTATATAGGAGGCAGTATTATAGCAATTATATTCTTGTATATAGGAGCAGTATTATAGTAGTTATATTCTTGTATATTGGAGGCAGTATTATAGTAGTTATATTCTTGTATATAGGAGGCAGTATTATAGTAGTTATATTCTTGTATATAGGCGCAGTATTATAATAGTTATATTCTTGTATATAGGAGCAGTATTATAGTAGCTATATTCTTGTATATAGGAGCAGTATTATAGTAGTTATATTCTTGTATATAGGGGGCAGTATTATAGTAGTTATATTCTTGTATATAGGAGGTAGTATTATAGTAGATATATTCTTGTATATAGGAGCAGTATTATAGTAGTTATATTCTTGTATATAGGGAGCAGTATTATAGTAGTTATATTCTTGTATATAGGAGCAGTATTATAGTAGTTATATTCTTGTATATAGGAGCAGTATTATAGTAGTTATATTCTTGTATATAGGAGGCAGTATTATAGTAGTTATATTCTTGTATATAGGAGGCAGTATTATAGTAGTTATATTCTTGTATATAGGAGGCAGTATTACAGTAGTTATATTCTTGTATATAGGAGCAGTATTATAGTAGATATATTCTTGTATATAGGAGCAGTATTATAGTAGTTATATTCTTGTATATAGGAGGCAGTATTATATTAGTAATATTCTTGTATATAGGAGCAGTATTATAGTAGTTATATTCTTGTATATAGGAGCAGTATTATAGTAGTTATATTCTTGTATATAGGAGGCAGTATTATAGCAATTATATTCTTGTATATAGGAGCAGTATTATAGTAGTTATATTCTTGTATATAGGAGGCAGTATTACAGTAGTTATATTCTTGTATATAGGAGCAGTATTATAGTAGATATATTCTTGTATATAGGAGGCAGTATTATAGTAGTAATATTCTTGTATATAGGAGCAGTATTATAGTAGTTATATTCTTGTATATAGGAGCAGTATTATAGTAGTTATATTCTTGTATATAGGAGGCAGTATTATAGCAATTATATTCTTGTATATAGGAGCAGTATTATAGTAGTTATATTCTTGTATATAGGAGGCAGTATTACAGTAGTTATATTCTTGTATATAGGAGCAGTATTATAGTAGACATATTCTTGTATATAGGAGCAGTATTATAGTAGTTATATTCTTGTATATAGGAGGCAGTATTATAGTAGTAATATTCTTGTATATAGGAGCAGTATTATAGTAGTTATATTCTTGTATATAGGAGCAGTATTATAGTAGTTATATTCTTTTATATAGGAGGCAGTATTATAGCAATTATATTCTTGTATATAGGAGCAGTATTATAGTAGTTATATTCTTGTATATTGGAGGCAGTATTATAGTAGTTATATTCTTGTATATAGGAGGCAGTATTATAGTAGTTATATTCTTGTATATAGGCGCAGTATTATAATAGTTATATTCTTGTATATAGGAGCAGTATTATAGTAGCTATATTCTTGTATATAGGAGCAGTATTATAGTAGTTATATTCTTGTATATAGGGGGCAGTATTATAGTAGTTATATTCTTGTATATAGGAGGTAGTATTATAGTAGATATATTCTTGTATATAGGAGCAGTATTATAGTAGTTATATTCTTGTATATAGGGAGCAGTATTATAGTAGTTATATTCTTGTATATAGGAGCAGTATTATAGTAGTTATATTCTTGTATATAGGAGCAGTATTATAGTAGTTATATTCTTGTATATAGGAGCAGTATTATAGTAGTTATATTCTTGTATATAGGAGCAGTATTATAGTAGTTATATTCTTGTACATAGGAAGCAGTATTATAGTAATTATATTCTTGTACATAGGGGGAAGTATAATAGTATTTACATTTCTTTAGGTATGGGCAGTGTTAGGCTAGGTTTCCACTTGTTTTTTTTTTTTTAACACCTAAAAAATGCCAGCAAAAACGCCATAAAAACGGCCACAGCTTTTTTCTGCGTTTTGGCAGGTTTTCTGGTGTTTTTTCTGGCGTTTTTCCTGGTGTAGTGTACCCGTGTATACTATACAGGAGTCGGGAATCCTGTCACTATACTGACAGGACTCCCTGCTCCAATAGCCCCTTTGGGTGGTATACACTATATACAGCTATCTACAGATAGCTGTATATACTGTATACAGAAGCCGACATCCACTAACCTCCCTTTCTCCTGTCCTGGCCGGGTCCGTGTAGCTCCGCTCCTAGTGATGACGTCATTAGGAGGGCGGATCTACAGACGGGAGCCAGGCTTGTAAGTGTGAGGCTCTGTTCACATTGTCCATTTTATATAATGTGAACAGACTCTTCTGGCAGTGTCATCCCAGAGAGGGAGACTCCAGCTGTTGCTAAACTTCAACTCCCAGCATGCCCAGACAGCCAAATGCTGTCTGGGCATGCTGGGAGTTGTAGTTTTGCAACAATTGGAGGCTCCCTGTTTGGGAAGATATTGCAATATGGGCGCTCTCCCCAGCGGACAGCGCCAAAAATGTACTAACCATATTTTGTGTTTTTTTTTTCTTCTCATTTCAGATCCGTGTATGCAGAGCTTTACGGCGGATTCGGAGGACTACTGCAAATGAACTGGATTTTTTTTTCTTTTAATAAAATGGTTAACGAGGGCTGTTGGGGAGTGTTTTTTTATATAAAATAAATTTTCCAATATGTCGTCTTTTTTTTTTATTGAATTTTCAGGCTTAGTAGTGGAAGCAGTTTTATTGACAGAATCCATTACTAAGTCAGGGCTTAGCGTTAGCCCCCAAAACAACTAGCGCTAACTCCCAATTTTTACCCCAGTACCCACTGCCACAGGGTTGCCGGGAAGAGCCGGTACCAACAGGCCCGGAGCATCAAAAATAGCGCTCCTGGGCCTAGGCGGTAACAGGCTGGCGTTATTTAGGCTGGGGAGGGCCAGTAACAATGGTCCTCGCCCACCCTGGTAACATCAGGCTGTTGCTGCTTGGTTGGTATCTGGCTGAGAATTAAAATACGGGGAACCCTATGCATTTTGTTTTATTTATTTATTTATTTTAAAAAAACGCATAGGGTTCCCCATCTTCTACCTAAAAAATAAATATAAGGTGCAAAACACGCACACTACATTTTTATTATTGTCGGATACATTTTTAGTGCCCTACCCGCCCACATAAATTGATCCCTGTTTAAAAATGTATTAAAATTTTGTTATAAAAAGGATACATTTAGTTACATACAATTTTTTCCATTACTACTGTATCTTTTTTATAATTTTTTTTAATGGTACCCTACGAAAATGTTATTAAAAAGATATGTGGTGTTTTTCTTGGCATTTTTTTTTAACCCCTTAAGGACCCTGGGTTTTTCCGTTTTTGCATTTTCGTTTTTTCCTCCTTACCTTTAAAAAAATCATAACTCTTTCAATTTTGCACCTAAAAATCCATATGATGGCTTATTTTTTGTGCCACCAATTCTACTTTGTAATAACATCAGTCATTTTACCCAAAAATCTACGGTGAAATGGAAAAAAAATCATTGTGAGACAAAATTGAAAAAAAAAAACGCCATTTTGTAACTTTTGGGGGCTTCCGTTTCTACACAGTAAATTTTTCGGTAAAAATGACACCTTCTCTTTATTCTGTAGGTCCATACGGTTAAAATGATACCCTACTTATATAGGTTTGATTTTGTCGGACTTCTGGAAGAAATCATAACTACATGCAGGAAAATGTATACGTTTAAAATTGTCATCTTCTGACCCCTATAACTTTTTTATTTTTCCGCGTATGGGGCGGTATGAGGGCTCATTTTTTGCGCTGTGATCTGAAGTTTTTAGTGGTACTATTTTTGTATTGATAGGACTTATTGATCATTTTCATTTTTTCATTTTCATAAAAAGTGACCAAAAATGCACTATTTTGGACTTTGGAATTTTTTGTGCATACGCCATTGACCGTGCGGTTTAATTAACTATATATTTTTATAATTCACACACTTCCGCATGCGGCAATACCACATATGTTTATTTGTATTTTTATTTACACAGTTTTTTTTTTATGGGGGGGTGATTCAAACTTTTATTAGGGGAGGGGTTAAATGATCTTTATTCACTTTTTTTTTCACTTTTTGTTTGCAGTGTTATAGCTCCCATAGGGACCTATAACACTGCACACACTGATCATTGTTATCCCATAGGAACCTATAACACTGCACACACTGATCTATTACATTGATCACTGGTCTCTCATAGGAAACCAGTGATCGATGATTCTGCCGCTTGACTGCTCATGCCTGGATCTCAGGCACTGAGCAGTCATTTGCCGATCGGACAGGATGGAGGCAGGTAGGGATCCTCCGGTTGTCATGTAAGCTGTTCGGGATGCCGCGATTTTGCCGTGGCGATCCCGAACAGCTCCCTGAGCTAACCGGCATGGTTTTACTTTCACTTTAGACGGGGCGTTCAACTTTGAACGCTGCGTCTAAAGGGTTAATAGCGTGCGGCACCGCGTTCAGTGCTGCGCGCTATTAGCCACGGTCCCGGACGTTTTTAGAGGCCAGGCCGACCCGCTATGTTATAGATCGGGAGCGGACTCATGATGTACCGGTACGTCATGGGGCCTTAAGAGGTTAACTCCTATAGACTTCTATGGGAGGAAAACACCAAGATTTTCCCGAAAAAACGCCAAAGCCTCAACAAGCCTCAACTGCCAAGGAGCCCAAAAACGCCAAAAGGATTAAAAATAAAAAAATAAAAAAATAAAAATTAAAAATACCAAGTAGATATGGCATTTTACAGTTTACAGTTTCACAAAAAAAAAAAAAAAACGCCATGTGGCAGAATGGGCATTTTTATTGGCGTTTTTGCCCAAAAAAAAATCAAGTGGAAACCTAGCCTTATAGTAGTTGAATTCTTGTACATAGGGGGCAGCATTATAGTATATACACTAGTACATATTATTTTCTTATTATTATTTGGCATTGTATGGTCATTTTTAAACTGTATTTGTGGGGGAGGGGAGAGGTTGTTGGGCAACAGAAGGTGCCACATAGGGCACCTTTCAACATAAGGCCAGTCCTGCTTCAGACAAAACTAATTGCAAAAAGAACACAACCCTTTTAATTATATTCACTAGATAATTCTGTCTTTCCAGATGTAATCCCCACATATTCCTGCACATCATCCCTTACATGGCAGGCAGCCTATGCCGCAGGACCCTTATCAATACAACTTTAAAAACCCCATGAAGTCACCAACGTGTCTCTAGGAGGAAGCGGTTAATTGAAAGTGCATTAACGCCTTCAATTGATCTACAATTGACTTTAGTCCAAATCTAGAGAGTACATAAATCAACGGCAATGGAGGGTTATTGATCGGGATGACATTTTGTATCAGCTGAGGATGAAATAAGTGAAAGTTCATTCCTACTAAAAGTCTTCTGTCTCCTCACACAGTCAACAAAAGTCATAAAGAAACATAGATGTCACTCAAAATGTGCGTCTACGGCATAGGATCCTGGTTTCAGCATTAAGACAAGTATAACTGTATGTAAAAACACAAAGATATAACAAAAATCTTTCATTTATACTTAGAAACAGTGGTGGGGCTTAGGATGCTTATGATGTATAGATGTGTTGGGTCCACCAGAGGCCACATTGGCCAAGAGATGAGGGTCCTGAACGGAGGGCCTACCCTCAATTACCTCCATATTTACAAATGGGTTTTCTAAACCAAACAATCCTAATAATGTAACACGAAAACACTATAAAAAAAAATCTAGCTAACCCCTTATGGACGAAGCCCGCTTTGACTTTAAGGAAAAAGCCAATTTTCGTTTTTGCACTTTCGCTTTTTCCTTCCTCCACTTCTAAAAATCATATCGGTTTCAATTTTGCACCTACAGACCCACATAAGGGCTTGTTTTTTGCGTCGCCAATTGTACTTTGTAATAACATCACTTATAATATAATCTGCAACGAAACAAAAAAAAAAAAACTTATTTGTGGTGTAAAATTTTTTAAAAAAAATCGCAATTTTGTAAGTTTTGGGGGCTTCCGTTTCTACGCAGTGCACTTTTTGGTAAAAATGACACCTTATCTTTAATTTGTTGGTCCAGACACAGGGATACCCAATTTATGTAGGTTTTATTTTATTTTACTACGATAAAAAAATTATAACTACCGTATATACTCGAGTATAAGCCGAGTTTTTCAGCACGATTTTTCGTGCTGAAAACACCCCCCTCGGCTTATACTCGAGTGAACTCCCCCACCCGCAGTGGTCTTCAACCTGCGGACTTCCAGAGGTTTCAAAACTACAACTCCCAGCAAGCCAGGGCAGCCATCGGCTGTCCGGGCTTGCTGGGAGTTGTAGTTTTGAAACCTCCGGAGGTCCGCAGGTTGAAGACCACTGCGGCCTTCAACATCATCCAGCCCCCTCTCACCCCCTTTAGTTCTGAGTACTCACCTCCGCTCGGCGCTGGTCCGGTCCTGCAGGGCTGTCCGGTGAGGAGGTCGTCCGGTGGGATAGTGGTTCCGGGCTGCTATCTTCACCGGGGAGGCCTCTTCTAAGCGCTTCGGGCCCGGCCTCAGAATAGTCACGTTGCCTTGACAACGACGCAGATGCGTCGTTGTCAAGGCAACGCCTCTATTCCGGGCCGGAAGCGCGGAGAAGAGGCGCCCCCGGTGAAGATAGCAGCCCGGACCACCTCCTCACCGGACCACCTCCTTACCGGACAGCCCTGCAGGACCGGACCAGCGCCGAGCGGAGGTGAGTACTCAGAACTAAAGGGGGTGAGAGGGGGCTGGATGATGTTGAAGGCCGCAGTGGTCTTCAACCTGCGGACCTCCGGAGGTTTCAAAACTACAACTCCCAGCAAGCCCGGACAGCCGATGGCTGCCCGGGCTTGCTGGGAGTTGTAGTTTTGAAACCTCTGGAGGTCCGCATGTTGAAGGCCGCAGTGGTCTTCAACCTGCGGACCTCCGGAGGTTTCAAAACTACAACTCCCAGCAAGCCCGGACAGCCGATGGCTGCCCGGGCTTGCTGGGAGTTGTAGTTTTGAAACCTCTGGAGGTCCGCAGGTTGAAGACCACTGAGGGCGAATGATGAGAAGAGGATGATGAAGGGGGGGGGGTGTGGGGATGATGAAGGGGGGTGGGGATGATGAAGGGGGGGGGTGTGGGATGATTACAAGGGGATGATGAAGGGGGGATGTGTGGGATGATAAGGGGATGTGTGGGATGATGACAAGGGGATGATGAAGGGGGGATGTGTGGGATAAGGGGATGTGTGGGATGATGACAAGGGGATGATGAAGGGGGATGTGTGGGATGATAAGGGGATGTGTGGGATGATGACAAGGGGATGATGAAGGGGGGATGTGTGGGATGATAAGGGGATGTGTGGGATGATGACAAGGGGATGATGAAGGGGGGATGTGTGGGATGATGACAAGGGGATGATGATGATGAGGATGTTAATGACGGGTCTGGATGATGACAGGGGGGATGAGGTATTTCCCACCCTAGGCTTATACTCGAGTCAATAACTTTTCCTGGGATTTTGGGTTGAAATTAGGGGTCTCGGCTTATACTCGGGTCGGCTTATACTCGAGTATATACGGTACATGCAGCAAGATTTGTATGTTTAAAATTGTCATCTCCTGAACCCTATAACTTTTAAAATTTTCTGAATACGAGGCTATATGAGGGCTAAATTTTTGCACCTTTTTTTGGGGGTGGGGGGGGGGGGGGGGACTTTTTGATCGCTTTTTATAAAAAAATTTATGTTATATGAAGTGCCTGGTATTAACCCTGGCTGCTGATAGCAGTTGGGACCCACTCGGTTTGTAGCGTGCTCAGCTCGTGAGCGTGCTTCAAACCCTGGTAACAGGACCGGGGCATACCTGTACGCCCTCCATCCCCAACAAGTTAAAGGCACACACTTTCCAGGTTTTGGTGGTTATATAATTTTCCTGTGAGTCTCTGGGGCACAGAGCTGTAATGCTTAGAGATTTTGAGGGGAATTCATCAAGCTATTTAGAACCTTTTTTTTTTTTGTCTAAAATTGTTGCACAAAAAGTCTCAGTCTCTTCCCATGTAATTTTTGTGAGACTTTTGCCTTTGATCAAATTTGAAAGTGAACCACCATTTGCAGTGCTTTAGACTAGTTTTATGCAGTGGGTACTGATTCAATATATGCAACTTTTCTCTGAAAACCCACACTCATTTACTTCAGCCCTGTAAAGCAGTCTAAACGGGTACCATTGGTGTCAAACCCGACTTTTCTGCTCTAAAATAGTACACATACTAGACAACAATTGATGAATTCCCCTCTTTATCCACACCATAGAACTGGTTAGCTAAGTAGCTAAAGTTTGGTCATTATAACTGATCAATTTTGTAATGATAGGATGAGCAAAGACAGAGGGGATGGCTCACTCAAAACACTCCACCAGATACACCTCAGTGAAAAATCAGGAAGACAACATACAGTAAGAGAACTGCCGCTCTAGGTCCTAACTTTGCCTGTGTCCTCAAGACCAAAACCCGCTGTGCTCTTAAGGGATTAAAAACCAACCTGGTATACACTTTGCTTCCTCCAATTTTATAGCACCTCCCCACATAGCACATAATTTGGCCTTCACTACAGGACTACTCTAAACATAGGACAATCAGTAAACCTGCACTCCTGGCAGTTGGTTTTCTGGTGATACCACCTCTAAATGCAAATACAGTACCCCAAGTACCCCTATTTATGAGCGGTGCTGGAAAAGACATAGGCTAAGTAGCACTCACTCCTGAGAAGAAGTCAGGAGCCAGAAGAGAGTAACGTCAAGTTGTTGGGAACCAAAGGAGGAGGCGGATAGGCCTATTTGCATACAGGATGGAGTGCTAGGGTAAAGAGCTGGCTCAAAGTGGAGAAAGCCAGGATAAAAGGGAGTCCTGTGCACCTTGTGGTGAAGACAGAGAAGAGAGAGGACACACAGATGCATCAAGAAGGGTGGAACATCACTGTTGGGTTTCACCAGGAAAGCACAGCAACGGGTGAGCACCATAATGCAGTAGGTTTACTGGCTCAATGTTTTCTTCCTGGGAGAACTTTTGGCGCAATAACACCTGCCCAACTGTTTTGGGCTACTGGATAGGCCCATCACCACAACTAATATTTTTTTAATATTAAACAGGTGTGACCCACACATGAAACCTTTGCTCTTCACCAAAACAGGATGCAAAGTAGATCTGTCAAAAATCAACTCGAAAAATCTAATTCTCGATGCTGAGAGGGGGAAATACCTTATGAAACATAACCTTTAATATAGTACTCTAAAATGCACCACACCTTGTGATAAAGAAAAAGTGCTCAAATTGCAAAGCAACACAAAAAGCAGTTACCACATATCATGTGGATTTATGATCAAAGAAATGCATAACTATTGCCAGATGTCCCCAACGCGTTTCTGCCACTTCGTGGCTTCCTCAGGGGTAATGTATACAATATGCAATAGATAATAATACTGCTATATAATAAAATATCAATAGAGTATAAAACGAATGGTATAGTTTGATTCATAGGGAAACACCCAATACACAGTGTATATCCCTTAATTACTGCAGCTCAACTAATAGGGAAACACCCGATACATAGTGTATATCCCTATTGCCATAGTGTGGCTATCATAACAGGAGGTAAAGTCATCCTTCAGGGCAACCTGTAAGTAAAACATAAACATAGAGAAAGGTTTCAATGTGCCATCCGAATTCCATAGTTACTGGCCATTTGTAGTATTAGTATAAATACCTAGAGGAAAGACACATATTCACAATTTCCAAGTGTTTGCCCGGATACCTATAATAAAAATACAGAGTCCCAATCAATATGGGAGATGCTGGTACCTGCAATACAAACAGTGCGCATCGCACCAGCCATTGTACTCACACTCCTGTAGCCACACGTCCGGTTAATGGCTCTCGGATGAGCGCGCTATACCCGCGTTGGCGAGGAGCCGTCTGTCTCTGACGGCTGCTTAGCGCTCACTGAGACCATGCCGGTGTCTGTCGTCATATCCTGTTTCCGGCCGGCGCCGCGTCATAGCGCACAGCCCTCTCTGACAACTACAGAGGGCGTTGCTGGGTCTGACAGCGGCGTCCATAGTAACGGAAGCAGTGTGTATTAAAGGGCAATTCGCTTGTTTAAGATGATTATAAATAGAAATATAATTAAAAGAGCCTGGCTAAGTATTGATATGCACAACAGAGGATAAATATTAACTAATTATCAAAATATGAATAGGGCAATTAATTAAGTAATAATTATGTTGCATATGATGAGAAAGTTTATGAGGAGAGGGGGGGGGAAAAAAAAAAAAAAAACGGGGGTGTAGCATGAGATACCCTTTACTTAGTGAGACAGGTACTGAGTCCCTCGAGGTAAGTTACGCTAGACCCACTTGTTCTCATTATGAATATATACTTTCCCCACATTGTGCGCACTGTTTGTATTGCAGGTACCAGCATCTCCCATATTGATTGGGACTCTGTATTTTTATTATAGGTATCCGGGCAAACACTTGGAAATTGTGAATATGTGTCTTTCCTCTAGGTATTTATACTAATACTACAAATGGCCAGTAACTATGGAATTCGGATGGCACATTGAAACCTTTCTCTATGTTTATGTTTTACTTACAGGTTGCCCTGAAGGATGACTTTACCTCCTGTTATGATAGCCACACTATGGCAATAGGGATATACACTATGTATCGGGTGTTTCCCTATTAGTTGAGCTACAGTAATTAAGGGATATACACTGTGTATTGGGTGTTTCCCTATGAATCAAACTACACCATTCGTTTTATACTCTATTGATATTTTATTATATAGCAGTATTATTATCTATTGCATATTGTATACATTACCCCTGAGGAAGCCACGAAGTGGCAGAAACGCGTTGGGGACATCTGGCAATAGTTATGCATTGATTTTTGACATCTTTATACCGGGAATTCTGGGCCCCTGCAGGCTCATATATATGTAAGTGTTGCAAATTTTTCCAGGATGCAAAGTAGACTAAGGTATTCTCTACAATATACAAACGTATGCTATGTGATATACATTTTCAACAATAGGACTATATTATTGAATCATTAACCATATGTAGCACATGTCATAGCCTTCTGTCACAAGTATGCATCAGGTATCCTCCTAACGTACCCTTCTGAAAGAAGCCAGAACAAAATCTTTTATGGGGGTTTCATAATCTGCTATTTTTTTAAAAATTTTTGTTAGCTAAAAAATTATTAAACACACACACACACACACACACACACACACATATATATATATATATATATATATATATATATATATATATATATATAGCGGTACATGGTTATTTAAGATTCTAAACAGATTATCCTCTTGCATGGACATATTGAGAAATAATTTCCACTTGGAAATTATATACAGTCAGACGTTTATATGGGCACTATCATTAAAACAAATTTTTGCTATTGCACTCCTTACGGTAAATAAAATAAAAATTCTAATATACTTTGTTTAAAAAAAAAATTTCTATGTTTTATTTGTGTTTAAAAAGCTGCCACTAGGTGTCTCCCTACTTGTCCAGAGCATATTTCCCCTCATCACTTGCACAGACTTTAGACTCCTGCTGGCCTGATAGAAGTCCGAAATCAGGAAATGCTGAAAGGGGGTGTGTGCAGTCTTATCAAATCATAGCTCATCTCACACACTGAACTGCTCTGGGCTGTGTGTAGCAGAGTGAGGGAGGAAGTTCTCCCCTGTATGCCTTCAGATGATGTCCCGCCTACTGGGGAACACCCCTTCCTAGTCTATGAATCTGACAGAGACTGAGCAGAAAATACAGAGCAATATCATGGTAGAAAACTAACAAATAATAAAAATAAAGGCAGGGGGTGGTTTATCATTATGGGGGCAGTGAACTGGGAGGATGATACATTTTAATAAATGTCATGACAGGTACTCTTTAACAAAAGACAATGAGAGAAATCGTTAAAGGCTAATCATTTCTAACAAAAGACAAAAACATTACTGAGATGGTCAAGAAATATAAGGTTTCTATAAACATAAATATTTAAACAATACAAGCATATGTACAATTTGTATTTTGTAACGGGCACAGTTCCTTACACAGAGAATATAGCATAGACATCAAACAGAAATGAAAACACTAGAAACTTATGAATACCAGAAAATTACAAATCAGAGCAAGTAATGGGTTATTAGTAACTGTTTACCTCAAATTCAACCTGTTATGTAAATTCTATTTATAAGGGCATTCTACTCTTCTCTATGCGCACCCTAAGAAGCAGGAGCAACATGGAAGGCATAAGTGAACAGTCTAAGCTGTGAATCAAGCCCTGGGATAAGATCTAATACTGTAGTCCTTTTGCAATCTCTCTTGTGTCCTTTTATCTCATGCCTTACCCCTCCCTTCTCCATAGACATGTATGGGCAGCATGTAACTGATCTCTCAATAATCTGCTAGTCTGTCAGAATTGAGCTAATGGGAAAGATTCATAAGTGGAGAAAGAGAAACATTTGTCCCTGATAAAATACATTCTAACATTGCTCATGCTACTGATTTATGCAAAGTTGAAATATATAACATTTTGCCAAAAATTTTAAAACATAAAAAATAAACTTTTTACTATAAAGCTAAAGCCGAGAAAACATAAGAAATTGGAATATAACATAATAGAGTAAACATTTTATAATGGTGAATAATAGCTTGCATTTGTACACATGTAACACCTTATTTAACTAAAGTAAATTCTAATATAATCAATATTAATATGTCAATATAGCTTTACAAGCATAAAGTCAAATATGGCTGTAAGATGTAAAAATTAGTAAAAACTATTAAGTCATGTCTTTGAATTTTATGATGCTCGTTTACTATAATTTTTGTAACAGATATAAAAAATAAATACGGTATATAAAAATTTATTTTATTTACTAATAAGACATTTAAAAATCGAAAAATGTAAAACATACAAATGCAATTATGTAAATGAACTATTTCCTAAAAACACTGCACGCATTAGACCTCTCCTCTTTTTAAAGAATGTTGCCAAATGTTACAGAATCCAGCAATATATATACATATATGAAATGCTAGATTGTAAAAAAAAAATTTTAAACGTAGAATATTATAATATCTTGCACTTATCCAAATAACAAGGTTAAATACAATATACATTTTTTTAATAAAATGTAATACAATTAGCTTTAATATGTTAATATAGTTATGGTTTGTCTTAATGTTACTTATGTATTGATTCAACACGAATGTAAAAATTACTACACTGTTTGAATTTTTTTTGCATTTTTAAACTAATTTTGGTATATATTTATTTGATTATTTGTAATTAATATAAAAACAGTTACGTTTTGAATTGATAAAAAATTTTCAAAAAATTTACTTCCATTCTAGTCATTTCTACAAGAGCAATATTATATAGAAAAAGGGTTAAATGCGACTTAGCTAAGTAATTTTGACAAAGGTCAAAATTCCTCATCTCACCTGGAACAGATGGGGCATGATCTGTATGGTACAGACTTCTCTAATCTCTACATCCTCAGCTCTAGCAGGGTTTTCTGGACAGTCTGGCTTGTTGCGGAGCATTAGTCGGTCTCTCAATAATTTAACTTTACCGACTGACTGCACCTGCAAAAATGAAATGGGAATAGGCTTTAATATAAATATATATTTTGTGTAGTAAAATAATTTTAAAACACAGACTACAATGCTGCGCATTTTTTAAAAAAAATTTCTTTAGCTAAAATTTTCACCTACATTAAAAAACCATAATATTTTTTATTTTTAATCAGTATGCTAAAAAAAATTCTAAAACTATGCAAATAATGTTGCACAGCAGAAACATACATTTTTCGATATGTTAGAATAGAAAAATGTAAATATGTCCATATCAGTGAATGAACTAAACAACTGTCGACAGCTCTATAAAATATTATTTAAAAAAAAATAACTACATAAACTTGCCAGTTAGATACTAGATAAAACTTAAAGACCAAATAGGTTCACTAAATCTAAAAGATAGTATTTTTTACCTTACCATGAAATGCGTTACCTCTAACAACTGCCCCTTTTAATTTTTGCCGGGTTCTTCTCCCACTGGCTTCAACTATCCAGAACAGATTTTTTTCTTTTGGCTTCTAGACCTGGGGGTTTGCCAGACCAAATAATTCAACACATAAAATATATATTTTTGTACATGTATGTGTTTAAAAAAAATAATAAAAAAAATAAGAATTATCTAAAGGACTATAGGGTTGATTTAAATCATTTGTCAATTAATGGGATGTAGTTGTGATGGTTAAAGAAAAATTTTGAAATAAACTTTTTTATTTTTAAATTTGTGTTTCTATAAAATAATGTATGCAATTTAGACATCTTTTTTTAATTATAAAAAAATAAATATATTTTTAGTAATTTTTAAAAAAATATTTTTGCGCACATTCATGTGTATATTTTTACTTTCCAAATGCAAAATTGTAGAAAACCTTGTTATCTCATAACCGTGCAAATCAGCTGCTAGCGTGTGAACGCATCCTTATACGGTGTTTTGGACTCCAGTTGTGTGATAATCGAGGCAACTGATGACCTGTATTTGTTGTTCTTTCTGACTAAGGTTCTAATAACAAAGAGTGTCTCTTGCTTTGGAAGACCTTTTTTAGGTCCTTCATTACACAGCCTATTCATGTGAATGAAGACTGTGTAATGCTTAATTGTTCCAGCAGAGGTGCTGTAGGAAAAATTTAACACTGGGTTTTCCCCAAAAAGAAATAAAAATAAAATACAGCTGGTTGCTTGGGGTCCCACCAAGGGGACAATTTGTGATCTGTACATTGTCAAGTGATCCTCTTAAAAATGATTTTTAAAGGACAACTGCTGCTTTATTACACTTATCCCCTATCATCAGGGATTTTCCACTTTTAAAGGCCATCTGTGGCTGAAAACAACTTAACCCCTATCCACAGGGGATAAGTGTTTGATCACAGGGGGTCCGACCACTGGGACCCCCGGCGATCTCCTGAATGGGGCCCCCGCATTAGTGCTCAGTGAGAGCGTCAAATGCGTGTAGCGTCGACCTAGAGAGGTCGGCGGTTACGCCCCCTCCCCATACAGTTCTGTGGGAGAGACGGGGAGGCACGAACGCTGCCTCCCTGCCTCTCCCATAGAACTACATGGAGGAGGCGTGTTGGCCATGGCGTCATACTGCGGCCGGCACAGGCCTTGTGGCCCTGTGCAGGAGGTCACGGGGGGGGGGGGGGGTCCCAGCATTCGGATCCTCTGCTATCAAAGACTTAGGGGATAAGTTGTTTTCAGCCACAGATGGCCTTTAAAAGTGGAAGATCCCTTTATGTTCCTGCTAAGGTTGACTAGCCAGAATTAGATTTTATGTTATATTATTTAATTGATCAAGACAAAATGTTGTCCGAAAAAATAATAAGGTTTATAATAATAACGTTTCAGAGGCCCACTGGTCAGTCTAAAACTAAAATCAAGTTTATTTTTTATACCACATTAAAGTCTGCTTTTGTTCTGTTGCTGCACTCTTCCATTCTCAAGATGTAGGGATTTCACTATTTGGAGGACTATCTGCACTTTATTCCTGAATTGTTGAATTGTCAGATGGGTGAGAATTATTTACAATAAGGGGCGTGAATGCTACAGGGGTGTGAATAGAGGCTAAGGGGGTGTAAGTCAGTCTCTGGTGGTATGAATATGAAGCTAAGGGAGCCTGAATCAGGAGCCAAGCATTCACATGCCTTTTTGAAATAAAGTTCATATGTCTCAGAATATGAAGGAGCAGCGAGACAAAGATCACTACAAGCTGGGAAGTGAATAGCATTGGCGATCGTTTTCCTGATCGGTGTGGGTCTCAGCACTGAGACCCAAACAGATCAAAAGATGTTTTTTTAAGTGACAGTGCCCATTTGAGGTTGGCCTCCTGACCTATTCCTCACTAATCAAATAAAAAAAGCTTCCCAAAACTAGGACAAAGAAATAAATCACCAACAGTTTGCTTAGGAATAGTTTGAATAACCCTTTTATTTACAATTTTATTCAGTCATTTTTTTTTTTTTCTAATTTATTTATTTGTTTTATTTTGTATCAGTTCATATCTTTAGTCATCTTGTTGGGCATTTTATAAAGGTAAAACTTTATAGATAAATTCAAATGTTTTGGTCAAACAAATTCATAATACTCTACAAATATAGGGAATCAAGTGATCAGAGTTCAGCTTTCAATTCTTAAAGGAAATCCCCACACTAAACCCAATACAATGGGTTATAGTGTAGGTGAACAGGAGACCGATGAGAGGTCACTGACTCCTACGCTACAGAGATCGGTCGCTCCAAAGATCTGCTTCCAGCTTCTGTGAATTGCATGCTGGAGGAGGGCCCATCGGCGCAATTTGAATATTCATTGTAGCGGGTCACGTGAGCGCTCAGTTGACGCAGCACTCCCGTAACCCACGACAATGAATATTCAAATTGAGCCGGCGGGCCCTCCTTCAGCACGCAATTCACGGAAGATGGAAGCAGACCTTCAGAGGGACAGACCTCTAGAGTGCCGGTACATATAGGAGTCAGTGAGCCCTCATCGGTCTCCAGTTCACCCACACTATATTGGGTTTAGTGTGGGTGAACAGGCTTACCGTTTTACACTGCCCTCAACCAAATTTATAGCTGAGCCACGACCGATTATTCATGGGTACAAGGTAAGCTTTTCTTTAAGAAAGTTTTGAGTTCAAGAAGCTCTAAGCTGCAGAATGGAATGGAATGGTCTTCTTTCCAAAGAGAATTATGTCTACCTGACTTTCTGTTTTTATCTTGTATTATGAGAAAAAACATTGCATAATTCACTTTATCCTGAGAACATCATTTCTCTGCAGAATAGATTACACATAATTACAGTTTATGTTCTTAATTTGAGTAATTTCATTACTCCATGATGGCTGCCACTGCTGATAGAGAACATCGAGATAATGAACAAAATATCTAGAACATCTTTATTTTTACCTAATCAAGATGAATTCTTCCTAGCACACCTGCCATCCCCCTTATATCGTAGCTTGTATTGCTGTTGATAAACTTTATTACTTGTGTCAGTCTAAAAATCTGTTTATTTGTTTAAGGATCAAGATATGTTATACCTGCCAGAGTTTCAAATGGGAGGCATCTGTGACAAGTTGATGGGTGCGACAAGTCTATTTCCTTAATCACATCTCAAAGACCTAAAAAGCATCTGCAGACAAAAGTAGCTGTGGTTAAAGGGATACTCAGCCCCTAAACATCTTATCCCCTATCCAAAGGATAGGGGATAAGATGTTTGATCGTGAGGCATCCAGCTGCGCGGACCCCCCCTTGTGTTCTCTGGGCCGGCACCACGGCATTCTGGACATGGAAGCTCGGAGCTTCTGTTTCTGTTACATCACACCTCCTCCCATAGACATGAATGGAGGGGGCGTGATGGCTGTGGTCACCAGATGACTGGGGTTCATGACCAGAAATCGCGAGGTCAGACATCAGAGATCGCAATCAGACATCGTATCCCTTATCCTTTGCATAGGAGATAAATGTTTAGGGGCGGAGTACCCCTTTAAGAGTCAAAGCTTGACAATATGGACAGAAGAGCACTTCACTGAATTGTAGCCCGAAAACACAAAACTGTGGCCCCTGAATTTACAGCAGATTTGAATGCAAGTTTAACAGCACCGTCATCAGTCAAAGGGTACAGTATCAGTGTGCTTTTTGGATACAATTCAATAAAGTGCTCTTTTGTCCCTCATCCCTATTTCTCTCTGTAGATCTTTTGCTGGTTTTTGCATGCTGGGATGTGATAAGGCAAACAGTAGACCTTAGAACACCAATCACAGACACACTACCAGATGCGCACAAACAATTATTCCCTTTTAGAACTCAGGTCTGACATATAATGCCCCTACAACATATAAAGTTTTTAGAACAGCACTAATAATAAAGTTTATAACATTGATATAAGCTATGTGTCTGAGGAAAAAAAGGGACGTTACTGGGTCAGGAAGAGTTCGAAAAGGCTGTGTAAAAATAGCAGTGGTCTAGGTATTTTAATCAATTCCTGCACCTTGTTCACTGTACCTATTATCTATCTCATATCTATCTATTTATCTATCATTTTTGTTTTGGCCAAAGAGTTAGTACTGTTATATGAATCAACACAAGTCAGTTTTAAGGTTTAATGCCAAAAGCTTAATCCTGGCATAAGTCAAAAGCTGTCACAATAACAGTATTCAAAAGATCCATCCATTTGTCATTAAAGGGGTTATCTAGTTACTACAATGTATCCTCTATCCACAGTGACTGGGTTAGCTCTAAGTGGGGTGAAATGGGCCCATTCTGGAGATTGCTGGTGATTAGCTGAGCAGGTCATCACCGCCGAGACTGGTACACCTCGGAAGGCTGGAGGGGTCAGTGGGGAGAGACTGGCCCCTTTCTGGAAATTACGGAAGGTCCCAGTGGTTGGACCCCATGCGATCAGACACTGATCCCCAATCTTGTGGAGAGGGAATAAGTTTTAAAAGCTGCATAAGCCCTTTAAACAGGTTGTCAAGGTTTTGAAATAGATGGCTGCTTTCCTCTACATACAGCGTCACTCGGGGGTCAAATCCTGGGAAAAAATTTGAGGAACTCCCCCAAGATTTCCACTCAAGAGCTGATCCTACAGGACTCTTGCTAATGGGAACGGTGTTGCTGCTGTGTAAAAAGTGCAGGAACTTAGTTCCTACACGTTCCTGCAGTACTTGAGCCCTGGCGTCACTCCTGTCAATGGGTCGTGTCCGGTATACCACACACAACCTGCAGACAGGTAGGGCATTATTTATGAATGACATCTGCCATGTTTTTCCCTTGACAACCCATGTAATCACTTAATAGCAGAATGCACTCCAGCACAAACATACAGTGGGGGAAAAAATAATTTAGTCAGCCACCAATTGTAAAAATTCTCCTACTTAAAAAGATGAAAGAGGCCTGTAATTTTCATCATAGGTATACCTTAACTATGAGAGACATAATGTGAAAAAATCCATAAAATCACATTGTCTGATTTTTAAAGAATTTATTTGCAAATTATATTGGAAAATAAGTATTTGGTCACCCACCAACAAGATTTCTGGTTCTCACAGACCTGTAACAACTAATTTAAGAGTGTCTGTCCTCCACTCATTACCTATATTAATGGCACCAGTTTGAATTTATCAGTATAAAAGACACCTGTCCACAACCTCATACAGTCACATTCCAAATTCCACTATGACCAAGACCAAAGAGCTGTTAAAGGACACCAGAAACAAAATGGTAGAACTGCACCAGGCTGGGAAGACTGAATCTGCAATAGGCAAGCAGCTTGGTGTGAAGAAATCAACTGTGGAAGCAATTATTAGAAAATGGAAGACATACAAGACCACTGATAATCTCCCTCGATCTGGGGCTCCATGCAAGATCTCACCCCGTGGTGTCAAAATGATCACAAAAACAGTGAGCAAAAATTCCAGAACCACACGGGGGACCTAGTGAATGACCAGCAGAGAGCTGGGACCAAAGTAACAAAGGCTACCATCAGTAACACACTATGCCGCCAGGCACTCAAATCATGTAGTTCCAGACGTGTCCCCCCGCTTAAGACAGTGCATGTCCGGGCCCATCTGAAGTTTTCTAGAGAGCATTTGGATGATCCAGAAGAGTATTGGGAGAATGTCATATGGTCAGATGAAACCAAAGTAGAACTTTTTGGTAAAAACTCAACTCGTCGTGTTTGGAGGAGAAAGAATGCTGAGTTGCATCCAAAGAACACCATACCTACTGTGAAGCATGGGGTTGGAAACATCATGCTTTTGAACTGTTTTTCAGCAAATGGACTAGGATGACTGATCTGTATAAAGGAAATAATAAATGGGACCATGTATTGTGAGATTTTGAGAGAAAACCTCCTTCCATAAGGCTGATAAAGGGCATTGAAGATAAAACGTGGCTGGGTCTTTCAGCATGACAATGATCCCAAACACTTCGCCCGGGCAATGAAGGAGGGGCTACGTAAGAAGCATTTCAAGGTCCTGGAGTGGCCTAGCCAGTCTCCAGATCTCAACCCCATAGAAAATCTTTGGTGGGAGTTGAAAGTCTGCGTTGCCCAGCGACAGCCCCAAAACATCACTGCTCTAGAGGAGATCTGCATGGAGGAATGGGCCAAAATACCAGCAACAGTGTGTGAAAACCTTGTGAAGACTTACAGAAAACGTTTGACCTCTGTCATTGCCAACGAAGGGTATATAACAAAGTATTCAGATTAACTTTTGTTATTGACCAAATACTTATTTTCCCCCATAATTTGCAAATAAATTCTTTAAAAATCAGACAATTAGATTTTATGGATTGAGGTATACCTATGAGGAACATTACAAGCCTCTCTTATCTTTTTAAGTGGGAGAACTTGCATAATTGGTGGCTGACTAAATACTTTCTTGCCCCACTGTAGAAGAGAAACATTCTCGTTCGTTGCTCTGGAATGTATAGCCATTTTATTTGATACTGATGAAAAGGAGAACACACACTCACACTAAAGTACACACATACACACAGAAAAACTTTCATTTATGCCATTTATCAGGAGACAGGTTAAAAAAGGTCATGTTTGTTTGTTTGTTTTATAGTTCTAGAAGAGATTATGGTTATGATTATTGTATATACTTAAAGTAACAAAATTAGGACATGTCAGAAGTTGTGATGAGTGATGGGGCCTATGGCCAGTTCAGTGTATAGTCTTGGCCGGAAGAAGCGTTCAAACATGACGTGAAACTAGTAGCCATCCAGTGGTGTTCCCCCACATCCTGGGAGCGGCTGCTCTCACTCCCCGCATATGGAACTTATGTTTCATTGTTTGCTGCACCATTTTCACTATTCGTGTAGCTTCTATTCGTGTAGTTTCTGACTGGTAAGTGTGATCACTCCTACTGAGCTTGGGTCCAATTCCGGAGATAATGGGTGGTCCCGTGCACTAGAGCTCATGATTATATTTATAAATTTAATTATATGAATATTTTTTTTAAACAAATATCCCAAATCCCATGTTGGGCACCATGTGACCTAAATCAATATGACACTTACCATACATTATAGATACGCATCTATTTCAATCATACACATGTACTTACCCATGCACACACGCTCAATAAAGTGTGACAACATTTTTTTTCCAAACAACATTGTGCCTTTAATTTGTTTGATAAATATACAAACTACAAATTCAAGTAAAAAGTCACATAGAGAACAGATTACAGGGTTTCCATCCTCCTTTCCATATAATACCAGTAACTGAATCAACAGGGACTTTTCATGTTCAGCCCGATGTTTAATAGTCCTCAGTTCCCATTGGCACACAAGAATATTAAAATATCGTAATCTTTTTTTTTTTTTCTTAAACATCATAAGCAAGAAACAGAAACAAAAAAACAATTTACTTCCTCATTTTTAAACTCTTTAAATTATATTGCACAAAAGTCAGATAAATATTAAAAGATGTACAAAAAAAATTGAAACAAAGACAAAGCAAGTAAAATTTTACAGATTTCAAAATTATTTCAATTTATACTCCATTTATTGTCTGTGGCTTTTGTGTCCTTTATTATCAACCAAATACACGCCTGCAAGACCAAGTCACTATTTCTTGCAGACCCTTTTGACAGGTTGATTGGAAGTGCTAGTTACAGAGATAAAAATACAATACTGTGCAGATACGTATTGAAAATAATCTTATGTATATGGTCGCCGTACAATGACGTCACAAAAAAACTAGCGTAAAAACTAGTCTATGAGTGCATAGAAAGTTTAAAATGGCCTACTGCAAAAATGTATTCACAGTATTTTGTTATAAAAAACCTTGCTATGCTTAGGGATCTGATTGTCTATGTCATATAAATAGTATTATTTTCAATCAATTAATGGCTATTGAGTGATATGATACCTAAAAAAAACACACATTCAATTAAATCTATTATTTGCATATATTTTCATATATATCTATTTAGTTTTTTTTATACAATATCGAATAGAAGCACCAACATTTCCTTTGACGGAAAATATCGCATAAAATAAAATCACATTAGAATTATATATTTATATTAAAAAAAACTTTAAAAATAAAAAATAAAAACTTAAAAAACAAACAAACCCAAGTGACCCGAATTTTCATTAGGACATAGAAGTAGAAAATGTTAAGGTCTATTCTCCTACAAACATGGACATTTTGTTATAGCACCATCTGAAGAACTCGCGAGGGTATTTTCAGCAGAATTTTGTTTTTCTCTGATTAATATTGCAGCACGCAGTAATTCACAGTAGCTGCACATTGTGTCAGATGGTAGAATAGCAAAGGTGACATCCATGTAACGTAGCCGGAAGAATACAAGCGGGGACATAAACATTTTCACTTTAGACAAAAGAATTTGATGGTGGATTCAATGCATTTATCATGCGGCTTTAACTTTGTTTTTCTTCTATACTAAAAAAATTCTATCATGCAATGAGGCAATGACACCGACCAGGGACAGAGAACAATACGAATTCATGACCTGAATAATATATATTGTGTGATACATATCGTGTTTTACAGAATACTGCATTCAACTTTTCTTTCCATAAACAATTGAATTTTAAGAAAATATAGTCATTTACATATTTCGCTTCTGAAATCCAAGGTTAAAATAAAATCTCACATTTCACCTTCTGGAACACCATTTAACATGCAATAAATAGAACAATCCACACTCCATGATTAATACAAATGCAGATAATGACTGTGAAAATATGTTTTTTAGAATGCCCACATATACTTCTGCTTTATTCACATTTTATTAGGATGTTTATGTACCGTATTAAGGCAAAATACAGTAATCCATTAGAGTGACCAACAGAAGTATTGCACAATCTCTTTGCTTTAAATATACTTTATAAGTCCCATAACATTTTTTGCAAAAAAAAAAATTATATATATATATATATATATATATATATATATATATACACATTATTTTTTTTATTTTTTCATAATAACACTAATAATACTACTAATAAAATAACTTTTTACTGAACAAACCAAAAAAAGACAACAGAAGAGAAAGTAACTCTTGAAGACAAATCATTATCCAGTCTCCAGACTTCTATACTAGGGTTCTACGATAACTTTAGTAGGAAAATTTCCTATCCTTTCTATGAAAAAAAAAATATTATTTGTAACATTTTGGGAATTTTTTCTTAAATTTTTTTCTTTCATATCTTTTTTTTATATTAAAACTAGAATAAAATAAAAAATGTTGTCACACTGTTGACAAAAAATGTTGGGGACGGTTCAGTTCCTCCTTTTCTTCAGTGACCTGTGCCATTCACAAAGCATGCCCACAACATCCTCCCAGAGGAGTCCATTGTTGTTTTCTGACTAATGTTCTGTTGTAATGCAAATCCCTAAAACCGCTATCTACAGGTCAAGATTGCTGCTCCAATATAAACAAAAAACTAATTTTAGAAATTAAAAACATAAATATAATAAAAGTATAGAAGGAAGAAAAAATTGCTACATTTACAGGAAGAAAAAAACAAATAAATATAAAGTTGCTTTATAACAGCCTGGACTACTGTTACGCCGAGCGCTCCGGGTCCCCGCTCCTCCCCGGAGCGCTCGCTACACTTCCCTCACTGCAGCGCCCCGGTCGGTTCCACGGACCCGGGGCGCTGCGTTACCACCTCCGGCCGGGATGCGATTCGCGATGCGGGTAGCGCCCGCTCGCGATGCGCACCCCGGCTCCCGTACCTTACTCGCTCCCCGTCAGTTCTGTCCCGGCGCGCGCGGCCCCGCTCCCTAGGGCGCGCGCGCGCCGGGTCTTTGCGATTTAAAGGGCCACTGCACCGCTGATTGGTGCAGTGGTTCCAATTAGTGTTTACACCTGTGCACTTCCCTATATCACCTCACTTCCCCTTCACTCCCTCGCCGGATCTTGTTGCCCTAGTGCCAGAGAAAGCGTTCCTTGTGTGTTCCTTGCCTGTGATTCCAGACCTTCTGCCGTTGCCCCTGACTACGATCCTTGCTGCCTGCCCCGACCTTCTGCTACGTCCGACCTTGCTTCTGTCTACTCCCTTGTACCGCGCCTATCTTCAGCAGCCAGAGAGGTTGAGCCGTTGCTAGGGGATACGACCTGGTCACTACCGCCGCAGCAAGACCATCCCGCTTTGCGGCGGGCTCTGGTGAAAACCAGTAGTGACTTAGAACCGATCCTCTAGCACGGTCCACGCCAATCCCTCTCTGGCACAGAGGATCCACTACCTGCCAGCCGGCATCGTGACAGTAGATCCGGCCATGGATCCCGCTGAAGTTCCTCTGCCAGTTGTCGCTGACCTCACCACGGTGGTCGCCCAGCAGTCACAACAGATTGCGCAACAAGGCCAACAGCTGTCTCAACTGACTGTTATGCTACAACAGTTACTACCACAGCTCCAGCAATCATCTCCTCCGCCAGCTCCTGTACCTCCTCCGCAGCGAGTGGCCGTTTCTGGAATACGACTATCCTTGCCGGATAAATTTGATGGGGACTCTAAGTTTTGCCGTGGCTTTCTTTCCCAATGTTCATTACACTTGGAGATGATGTCGGACCAGTTCCCCACTGAAAGGTCTAAGGTGGCTTTCGTAGTCAGCCTGCTGTCTGGAAAAGCCCTGGCTTGGGCCACACCGCTCTGGGACCGCAATGACCCCGTCACTGCCTCTGTACACTCCTTCTTCTCGGAAATTCGAAGTGTCTTTGAGGAACCTGCCCGAGCCTCTTCTGCTGAGACTGCCCTGTTGAACCTGGTCCAGGGTAATTCTTCCGTTGGCGAGTATGCCGTACAGTTCCGTACCCTTGCTTCAGAATTATCCTGGAATAATGAGGCACTCTGCGCGACCTTTAAAAAAGGCCTATCCAGCAACATTAAAGATGTTCTGGCCGCACGAGAAATCCCTGCTAACCTACATGAACTCATCCATCTTGCCACTCGCATTGACATGCGTTTTTCCGAACGGCGTCAGGAGCTCCGCCAGGATATGGACTCTGTTCGCACGAGGCGTTTCTTCTCCCCGGCTCCTCTCTCCTCTGGTCCCCTGCAATCTGTTCCTGTGCCTCCCGCCGTGGAGGCTATGCAGGTCGACCGGTCTCGCCTGACACCCCAAGAGAGGACACGACGCCGCATGGAGAATCTCTGCCTGTACTGTGCTAGTACCGAACACTTCCTGAAGGATTGTCCTATCCGTCCTCCCCGCCTGGAAAGACGTCCGCTGACTCCGCACAAAGGTGAGACAGTCCTTGATGTCTACTCTGCTTCTCCACGTCTTACTGTGCCTGTGCGGATGTCTGCCTCTGCCTTCTCCTTCTCTGCTGTGGCCTTCTTGGACTCTGGATCTGCAGGAAATTTCATCTTAGCCTCTCTCGTCAACAAGTTCAACATCCCGGTGACCAGTCTCGCCAGACCCCTCTACATCAATTGTGTAAACAATGAAAGATTGGACTGTACTATACGTTTTCGCACGGAGCCCCTTCTAATGTGCATCGGATCTCATCACGAGAGGATTGAACTGTTGGTCCTCCCCAATTGCACTTCTGAAATCCTTCTTGGACTTCCCTGGCTTCAACTCCATTCCCCAATCCTGGATTGGTCCACTGGGGAGATCAAGAGTTGGGGGCCCTCTTGTTCCAAGGACTGCTTAAAACCGGTTCCCAGTAAACCTTGCCGTGTCCCTGTGCTTCCTCATGTAACCGGTCTCCCTAAGGCCTATATGGACTTTGCGGACGTTTTTTGCAAAAAACAAGCTGAGACTCTACCTCCTCACAGGCCTTATGATTGTCCCATTGACCTCCTCCCGGGCACTACTCCACCCCGGGGCAGAATCTATCCTCTGTCCGTCCCAGAGACTCTTGCCATGTCTGAATACGTCCAAGAAAATTTAAAAAAGGGCTTTATCCGTAAATCCTCCTCTCCTGCCGGAGCCGGATTTTTCTTTGTGTCCAAAAAAGATGGCTCTCTACGTCCTTGCATTGACTACCGCGGTCTTAATAAAATCACGGTTAAGAACCGCTACCCCCTACCCCTCATCTCTGAACTCTTTGATCGTCTCCAAGGTGCCCATATTTTTACCAAACTGGACTTAAGAGGTGCTTATAATCTCATCCGCATCAGAGAGGGGGATGAATGGAAAACGGCATTTAACACCAGAGATGGACACTTTGAGTATCTGGTCATGCCCTTTGGTCTATGCAACGCCCCTGCCGTCTTCCAAGACTTTGTTAATGAAATTTTTCGTGATCTACTATACTCCTGTGTTGTTGTATATCTGGACGATATCCTGATTTTTTCTGCCAATCTAGAAGAACACCGCCAGCATGTCCGTATGGTTCTTCAGAGACTTCGTGATAATCAACTCTATGCCAAAATAGAGAAATGTCTGTTTGAATGCCAATCTCTTCCTTTTCTAGGATACTTGGTCTCTGGCCAGGGACTACAAATGGACCCAGATAAACTCTCTGCCGTCTTAGATTGGCCACGCCCCTCCGGACTCCGTGCCATCCAACGTTTTTTGGGGTTCGCCAATTATTACAGGCAATTTATTCCACATTTTTCTACCATTGTGGCTCCTATTGTGGCTTTAACAAAAAAAAATGCCGATCCCAAGTCCTGGCCTCCTCAAGCGGAAGACGCCTTTAAACGACTCAAGTCTGCCTTTTCTTCGGCTCCCGTGCTCTCCAGACCTGACCCATCTAAACCCTTCCTATTGGAGGTTGATGCCTCCTCAGTGGGAGCTGGAGCTGTCCTTCTACAAAAAAACTCTTCCGGGCATGCTGTTACTTGTGGTTTTTTTTTCCAGGACCTTCTCTCCGGCGGAGAGGAACTACTCCATCGGGGATCGAGAGCTTCTAGCCATTAAATTAGCACTTGAGGAATGGAGGCATCTGCTGGAGGGATCAAGATTTCCAGTTATTATTTACACCGATCACAAGAACCTCTCCTACCTCCAGTCTGCCCAACGGCTGAATCCTCGTCAGGCCAGGTGGTCTCTGTTCTTTGCCCGATTTAATTTTGAAATTCACTTTCGGCCTGCTGATAAAAACATTAGGGCCGATGCTCTCTCTCGTTCCTCAGATGCCTCTGAAATTGAACTCTCTCCTCAACACATCATTCCTCCTGACTGCCTGATTTCCACTTCTCCAGCCTCCATCAGGCAAACTCCTCCAGGAAAGACCTTTGTTTCTCCACGCCAACGCCTTGGGATCCTCAAATGGGGTCACTCCTCCCATCTCGCAGGTCATGCGGGCATCAAGAAATCTGTGCAACTCATCTCTCGCTTCTATTGGTGGCCGACTCTAGAGACTGATGTGGTGGACTTTGTGCGAGCCTGCACTATCTGTGCCCGGGATAAGACTCCTCGCCAGAAGCCCGCTGGTTTTCTTCATCCTCTACCTGTCCCCGAACAACCTTGGTCTCTGATTGGTATGGATTTTATTACTGACTTACCCCCATCCCATGGCAACACTGTTATTTGGGTGGTCGTTGATCGATTCTCCAAAATGGCACATTTCATCCCTCTTCCTGGCCTTCCTTCAGCGCCTCAGTTGGCTAAACAATTTTTTGTACACATTTTTCGTCTTCACGGGTTGCCTACACAGATCGTCTCGGATAGAGGCGTCCAATTTGTGTCTAAATTCTGGAGGGCTCTCTGTAAACAACTCAAGATTAAATTAAATTTTTCTTCTGCATACCATCCTCAATCCAATGGACAGGTAGAGAGAATTAACCAGATCTTGGGTGACTATTTACGACATTTTGTTTCCTCCCGCCAGGATGACTGGGCAGATCTTCTACCTTGGGCCGAATTCTCGTATAATTTCAGAATCTCTGAATCTTCCTCCAAATCTCCGTTTTTCGTGGTGTACGGCCGTCACCCTCTTCCCCCCCTCCCTACCCCCTTGCCCTCTGGTCTGCCCGCTGTGGATGAAATTTCTCGTGATCTTTCCACCATATGGAAAGAGACCCAAAATTCTCTCTTACAGGCTTCTTCTCGCATGAAGAGATTCGCAGATAAGAAAAGAAGAGCTCCTCCCATTTTTTCCCCTGGAGACAAGGTATGGCTCTCCGCTAAATATGTCCGTTTCCGTGTCCCGAGCTATAAGTTGGGACCACGCTATCTTGGTCCTTTTAAAGTTTTGTGTCAAATTAATCCTGTCTCTTACAAACTTCTTCTTCCTCCTTCTCTTCGTATCCCTAATGCCTTTCACGTCTCTCTTCTTAAACCTCTCATCCTCAACCGTTTTTCTCCCAAATCTGTTCCTCCCACTCCTGTTTCCGGCTCCTCGGACATCTTCTCTGTCAAAGAGATTTTGGCCTCTAAAAAGGTCAGGGGAAGAACTTTTTTTTTAGTGGATTGGGAGGGTTGTGGTCCAGAAGAGAGGTCCTGGGAACCTGAGGACAATATCCTGGACAAAAGTCTGATCCTCAGGTTCTCAGGCCCAAAGAAGAGGGGGAGACCCAAGGGGGGGGGTACTGTTACGCCGAGCGCTCCGGGTCCCCGCTCCTCCCCGGAGCGCTCGCTACACTTCCCTCACTGCAGCGCCCCGGTCGGTTCCACGGACCCGGGGCGCTGCGTTACCACCTCCGGCCGGGATGCGATTCGCGATGCGGGTAGCGCCCGCTCGCGATGCGCACCCCGGCTCCCGTACCTTACTCGCTCCCCGTCAGTTCTGTCCCGGCGCGCGCGGCCCCGCTCCCTAGGGCGCGCGCGCGCCGGGTCTTTGCGATTTAAAGGGCCACTGCACCGCTGATTGGTGCAGTGGTTCCAATTAGTGTTTACACCTGTGCACTTCCCTATATCACCTCACTTCCCCTTCACTCCCTCGCCGGATCTTGTTGCCCTAGTGCCAGAGAAAGCGTTCCTTGTGTGTTCCTTGCCTGTGATTCCAGACCTTCTGCCGTTGCCCCTGACTACGATCCTTGCTGCCTGCCCCGACCTTCTGCTACGTCCGACCTTGCTTCTGTCTACTCCCTTGTACCGCGCCTATCTTCAGCAGCCAGAGAGGTTGAGCCGTTGCTAGGGGATACGACCTGGTCACTACCGCCGCAGCAAGACCATCCCGCTTTGCGGCGGGCTCTGGTGAAAACCAGTAGTGACTTAGAACCGATCCTCTAGCACGGTCCACGCCAATCCCTCTCTGGCACAGAGGATCCACTACCTGCCAGCCGGCATCGTGACAACTACGTATGGAAAAGTATCTACTGATTCCAGTACTGGTGCCAGTCAGAATATACCGTATTTTTTGCCTAAAGTCTATGTGCGTGTTATACGCCGATACACCCCCAGGAAAGGCAGGGGGAGAGAGGCCGTCGCTGCCCGCTTCTCTCCCCCTGCCTTTCCTGGGGTCTAGAGCCCTGCTGCCGGCCCTTCTCTCCCCCTAGCTATCGGCGCCGCTGCCCGTTCTGTCCCCCTGTCGTTGCTATGCACGGCGCGGCGCACTGACGTCATGCGCCGCGCCGTGCAGCGAATAGCAACGACGCAGGGGACGCACGACGGAGGCCTGCAGCAGCGCGGACCCGACCCAGGTAATTATGCCACCGGGGATGGGGGGAGGCAACGGGGCAGCGGCGCCAGCAATGGGTGCCGCTGCCCCTTCTCTCCCCCTGGCTATCGGCGCCGGCAATGGGGCGCCGGCACCGATAGTCAGGGGGACAGAACGGGCAGCGGCGCCGATAGCTAGGGGGAGAGAAGGGCCGGCAGCAGGGCTCTAGACCCCAGGAAACGCCTCTCTCCCCCTGCCTTTCCTGGGGGTATATCGGGGTATACACGCGTACACACGCACCCTCATTTTACCATGGATATTTGGGTAAAAAACTTTTTTTACCCAAATATCCTTGGTAAAATGAGGGTGCGTGTTATAGGCCAGTGCGTGGTATACCCCGATAAATATGGTAACTTCTGTGGAATATATGTATTTAACAAAAAATCACATAATTATTTAATTCATGAAAATTAATATACATATATAAATAAATAAAAAACAAATACATTTATATATATATATATATATATATATATATATATATATTAAAATACTCTTTATTTCCTAACCCTTGTTTGAAACTGTAAATTTGTTTTTACATAACATTATAGAGCTTGCCATCTTTACAGAAAGCATCTGGACATAAGAAAACTAAGTGACATTTCTACTCATTGGCTTCTATGGGAGAGTGCAGTGATAGTGAGCATGCTCCGTGACATGGGTGACATGGAGGAGGAGCTGAGATGTCTCAATCATCTATTGTCAGTAGTTGATCCTGTGTTATCTTCCCCTAGCTTCATAATAGCGGTGTTACCTATCATTATAAGGCTGCCCTCGATAATAAAGAGATCAATGTTAATTTTACTGCATTACCTGAAACCATGATGTACTGGGGTGTAACTATGTCTGGCGCAGTAGTTGCAACATAGGTCTAGAGGTCACTCACATCAGTGGTCCCCAACCCAGTCCTCAAGCACCACCAACATTTCATGTTTTTTCAAAAACTTTATTAGAATAGAACTGGAATAAATTAAAATCCAAGACTGTTGGTGGGCCTTGAGGACTGGGTTGAAGATTTATGACTTACAGATGCTCCTGTACAGCATTTATACTCCTTTGAGAGGATAGAAGTCTTATAAATGGAACATAATGCAACTGACCATGGGAGCCGATACCAAAATAGACTTTAACACTATTCACACACATGTGGCCGTGTCTGGTACTGTAGCGTCACCCTCTCAAGTGCCACTTCATTCTGCTTGTCAGTGGACACCTAGTGGGTGGGTCATCCCACTGGTCACCCAATGGTATATCAAGAATTTAACTTTTTTGGAAAACCTAATTAAAATATATTCCTAACACAGAATTCAAACTTAGGACGAGTTCACATCTGCATTGAGCTCCATTATGAAGAGCTCTGTTCGCTGAGTCCCTCAAAATCACAGGACTTTAGCAGAGCAACATTTTTTTATCCGCTAAACTCCTCCAAAACAACTGACACCTGATGGAAACCCAACAGACCCAATTCAAAGTCAATGGGACCAGTCAGGAACCAGTGGTATCGGTTGGGCTACAACTCGTTCAAGGTCCAATCGGCGTAAAAATAAAAAAAAAGCTGAATGGACATCAAACGGGACAGAGAACAACGCTGATGTGAACTTAGCCTAACCTGAGGATGCAGCAATTGTTGCTGAACCTGAAGAGCTGAACTTTGCAGTCCTGTGCTGAATTTCATCTTTTCTACAGGGAGCAGAAAGAAATAATCACATGCCTTTTCTATTATTTTTATTCATTACTGTAATTTAAAGAATAGTTCCAGTCAGATCTGAAACTGTAATGATAACTTGATATTTTTTAGTAGTACAGATGACATTGTGAATTAAACATTTCAAAAGTGACATCACAGAGAAAAACAGTAATTTATTTTGGAGTTTTCTAAGGGGTATTCCTATCTCCAAACGTCATCTCCCATCTACAGAATCGGGGATAACAATATGATTGGTGGGGGTCCAACAACTGGGGTGATTTTCTTCCATTCTTAGGATTGGTGGGGGGTTCAGTTGTTATTCCCTATAGCAATGGTCCCCAACACAATCCTCAAAGGCCCACCAATATTCCATATTTTTTTCCAGTTACTTTATGCCAATAGAACAGGGAAAAATTTTACAGTACTGGACTGTTGATGGGGACTGGGTTAGGGACCTCTGCCTTATACCGTGAATACTGGATAGTTTTTAAAGTTTGGAATAACCTTTGATTGGTGGGGGTCCCAGATGTTATTCCCTATAGCAGTGGTCCCCAACCCAGTACTCATCGATCTCACTACTGAGACTGGAACTGTTCTTAAAAAAATATATATAGGAAATAAAAAATGTAAATGAAAAATATTATGAATCCCAATTGTCTAGCAGAAAACGGTCTACTGATCATGAAATGTTTTAAAAAATTTTGCACAAGTCGCTCGCAAGTTTTCTAAGTATAACCAGATGTCACAAATCTGCATGTATTCCAAAATAAATATACTGGTAAATAAATAAATTCGAATATCAGAAATCTTTTTGTTCTGATGTGTTGGGCTAATAATTGCCAATGTAGATTGTACTGAGAAGTCTCCAAAATATTCCAGAAGATTTTGTGGGCCAAAGAAAATTATATCAAACTTGAATGCACAAGGCAAAAAGCCGAAAGATAAGAAAAAAAAAATTTTTTTTTGCTTCACTGGAAAAACTGAGGAAAGTCAACAAAGTAACATACAAGTGCATTGTGGGTGATAACATGTCTGCAGGACATCCCAATTCTTCATCGCAAACAATGCAACAAACATGGTTTTATGTAGATAGGGGATAGAATCCAAGTTTTGGAAGGCATGGTTACATCAAGCCCTGTCCGCTGAAGAGTCTCCTTGTGGGTCTTTGATTTAAAATCTACTACCAAAAAAAATAAAACATGTATCACAGGAATAGGACAATGAAAAGCAAAAAATTTACATATCATTATGCAAAAACAGTGATGTTTACAGGATTGTAGGTAAATATACTTTGCAGTAAAAGGGTTGTCTTTTTGAAAACATCGATGCTGTATCTTTAGGATATGCCATCAATATCAGATTGGTAAAGGCAGGACCACTGTAGCCCCTGCCGGGAGCTAAAAAAAAGAGCAACAGATCTAGGAAAGTTCTGTGTCAGTCTGTTTCTGCTTTTCCGTAGGTTGCCTGGTTTAACCGTTATAGGCAATAGCCAAACACATGGCCACTGGGAAATGTCAAGCCAAACCAACAAAAGATAAAGTATGAGACCTTACTAGCTCTGCGGCTACCATGCTGTACTAAGAGGACTGCAGTTAGAACCCAAAAAGTCAGACAACGATGGCATATTCTAGTGATATATTATCAATGTCTGTACTAAGAAAAACCTGTAAAATCAGAATATAGTCTAAAAATAAAAAAATGTCATCAAACTGCTGCTATTGAGCCCCTGAGAGTCCCCTCCATAGTGCAGAGCTAAGAGGCATGACACTCTTACCTGGACTTCCTTTCCCTGCTTTTCTGGCCAATCACAGGACAGCACCTATTCTGTTCTGCTATGATATCGTGCAGAAGAAAGTTCACTGAACTGAAAAGGCTGCCCTGTACTGGGCCATGATTTACGGTGCATTTCTATAGAAGGCATATGGGAAGGGTTATTAATGCACTCATATCTATCAATCCATCTATCTCTCTATCTATTTATCTCATATATATCTTCTATCTATCTCATATATGTCTATCTATCTTACATCTATCTATCTATCCATCCATCTATCTCATATCTATCTATCTGTCTGAGTAGATTAATACTATAATTATATGACTAATACAGAGGATTGAGGTGTTAAAAATTTAGACCCCCTCCGATTTCTAGATATAAGAGATACGCACTGCAACTCTTTTCACGCAGCTATATCTAGAGATCAAAGGGGGTCTCAGCACCAGGACCCCGAACAATAAAACATTTTGACAAATCTGAGTGACAAGGTAAAAGTTTTTATACATTACAGTAATGTTTTAACTTCATGTAAGACATAGTGGCCTTGTACCATATTATCAAAGTTAGTTGCTGCTTGATGTGGTTGCTTCACTTAAAGATAGTAGAGGAAACCATTTTGTAGACAACTAAAATTCTTAAGAATAAGCCAAATTGATAGGAACCAATGGTGAATAAAAAAAATAATAAAAAAAATCAGAGATAGCAGTCAGTACGTCCCTCATTTTAAAAGTCTGCCCAGAAATGGCATCCACTATATGTAGGTCCAGCATATATATGTCCCAACCATTAAAGGGGTTCTCAACTTAAAATGGAAGAGATTTGGTGCTCATCAGTGTGCTGCTTGGTGGGGGTCCCAGTGGTTGTGAACAAGAATATAAGGGTTGTGCCAGCCCAATAATTTGGCTGGTAATGCAATTCAGTCCTGATAATTACTTGAGGACTGGGGGATTGGACCCCCACTGTTGGCCTAAAAAGAGGCCATCAATATCCTAAAGAACCCCTTTAACTCCTACTAAGTATTTTTAAAAGATTTGTAAGAACCTGACTGAGTGACAAGGTGATTTTAGTGTTCTCACTGCTGTTATTGAGCCCCATGAGAGTCGTCATTATGGTGCAGAGCTTGGAGCAGGACACTCACACCTGGATTTTCTTTCCCTTCCTTCTCTGGCCAATCACAGGACAGCACCTACTCTGTTCTGCTATGCCATGATATAGTGCAGAAGAACATTCACTGGACTGAACAGTCTGCACTGTGCTGGGGAATGATTTACAGTACATTTCTATTGATGCACTGGTTTTGCATGGTGCTATACAAGCTAAAAGGAATGAAACAGCAGCAGGATTACAGCAAAAAAGGGGGTTACATTACATAGGCAGCCCTGGTCTAAGCAGTGAACCGCAAGAGGAAGCACTGTGTGCATAGGAAGAACACAAATATTTACACAGGAAATAGCTGCCAAGAACTTTATAGATGGTAAGTCATGGGAGGGCAGCCTTGAGTCTGGTACAGTGTGAACCCTCTGGAGGAGGCAGACAGACTCAGATTACATACACATAGTCCAGGCTCTTTCCTGCACATTCCCATATGAATAGAAAATAACACTTGAAAAATGTGAATCCAAAGTATACACATTCTATTAATAGATACAGCATGAAACAGAAGGATTCCACCCAGAGGGGGTTAGCGAATACACAGGGTGTCACTCAGGTGTCATTAATAAAACATGATTACGGTATATGGGCATTATATGCATTCAAATAACAGCAAGTGCAGACAGTATGCATGAAACAACAATTGCCCAAGCCAAAACAGCTAACATCATACAATCCTAAATCATTACCAAAGGGTATCAGAACAAAGGGACACCCCCCCCCCCACACACACACACAGCGGCGTTTCGACAGGAATGCCTTTGCCAAAACGCTGCGTTGGGGTGGTGTCGCTCCAGGTGTCCGTTTGTTCTGATACCCTTTGGTAATGATTTAGGATTGTATGATGTTAGCTGTTTTGGCTTGGGCAATTGTTGTTTCATGCATGCTGTCTGCACTTGCTGTTATTTGAATGCATATAATGCCCATATACCGTAATCATGTTGTATTAATGACACCTGAGTGACACCCTGTGTATTCTCTAAACCCCTCTGGGTGTAATCCTTCTGTTTTATGCTGTATCTATTAATAGAATGTGTATACATTTGGATTAACATTTTTTAAGTGACACCGTTTTTTTCTATTCATATGGGAATGTGCAGGAAAGAGACCGGACTATGTGTATGTAATCTGAATCTGTCTGCCTCCTCCAGAGGGATCACACTGTACCAGACTCAAGGCTGCCAACCCATGACTTACCATCTATAAAGTTCTTGGCAGCTATTCCCTGTGTAAATATTTGTGTTCTTCCTATGCACACAGTGCTTCCTCTTGCGGTTCACTGCTTAGACCAGGGCTGCCTATGTAATGTAACCCCCTTCTTTGCTGTAATCCTGCTGCTGTTTCATTCCTTTTAGCTTGTATAGCACCATGCAAACCCAGTGCATCAATAGAAATGTACTGTAAATCATTCCCCAGCACAGTGCAGCCTGTCCAGTCCAGTGAATGTTCTTCTGCACTATATCATGGCATGGCAGAACAGAGTAGGTGCTGTCCTGTGATTTGCCAGAGAAGGAAGGGAAAGAAAATACAGGTGTGAGTGTCCTGCCCCAGGCTCTGCACCATAATGGCGACTCTCATGGGGCTCAATAACAGCAGTGAGAACACTAAAATCACCTTGTCACTCAGTCAGGTTCTTACAAATCTTTTTAAAATACTTAGTAGGAGTTAAAGGGGTTCTTTAGGATATTGATGGCCTCTTTTTAGGCCACCAGTGCGGGCCATAAACATAATTTTATAATTGAAATAAATTCTGCAATTTTATTTATATCTGAACACATTTTAGAATTTTTCATATTCAAATTCATATTCAAATCCTCTAGTTCACGATTCAATACCTTCAAGTTTCATCACCTCAAACAGCCGCACTTTGTCATGTAAATGTTTTCCCTCCGACATAATTAAAATGTTTTCCTCTCACTGTCTCTACTGATTGAACCGGAAGCGTCATATGATTAATATTCTAGCAAACTATTTTCGCTGCTTCACAAAATACATTGAAAGTTTTACTGATGACACATTAAGATATAAAATTAATTTGCAATTACTCCGGGGCCTGAAGAAACCGCACATTATCTTTTTACTAAAGACTTTAGCTAAATATTTTGACAAAGTTTGTAATTAAATCTGCATAATACAACATGTAAGCTCCTCTGGCCTATGACAATAAGATAAAATAAATCAGCTTCATGCCAAAACATCCCTATAAGCATCTGCAGCAAGCAGTTATATGAATCTCCTAACAGAAATTTTGGTTTCTGCAACTACTTGGTTTTGGGATGTGAAACCCCACTGATGCTGCTTGTCAATTATATTTACACACTATGGGGTGGGGGGCACATTTTGAATTTAGAGGATGTACTGTTGTGTACTCAATAGGATTTAACTGGTCAAACAGGTTGTTGCAACCAATCACTGGCCTACGTGGTCACATGCACCTGCCCCTGCATATGAACAATGAGGCCAGTGATTGGCTGTGGCATCCTGTTATGCTAACACCCTACTACGCTAATCCCTAACATATCCCTTGTTGGATTACATACACAGAGTCAAGGCTCTCTCCTTCACATAGCAAAAGCTAAGGCCTACCACTGTGTTCCAGAATTCCCCTAACAACAGGCAGAGGATAGCAGTTTGCAGGAAAGCAAGACACCTAGAGGGCAAGATGTTTGAGTTTATTTTCCTGGGGTAAGGAGTCATTTTTGGTAGATTAATAATTTACCAAAATTTAGGAATTTCTGCTGTGTGAGCCAGGGGCATGTAATAGAGCCTCAGTGTGCAGAGCCCTGCTTGTCCTAAGTGCACAGAGCCCTGCTTGTCCACCCACACTTCCTGTATTTGGACTCCTCATAGAGACACACAAAAAATAGCTGTAGGGATAAAAATATACACATTTTTTAACCAATGTATATTACAAATATACATACCGTATTTATCGGCGTATAACACGCACTTTTTAGGCTAAATTTTTAGCCTAAAGTCTATGTGCGTGTTATACGCCGATACCGCCCCAGGAAAGGCAGGGGGAGAGAGGCCGTCGCTGCCCGCTTCTCTCCCCTGCCCTCCCTGGGGTCTAGAGCCCTGCTGCCGGCCCTTCTCACCCCCTGGCTATCGGCGCCGCTGCCTGTTCTGTCCCCCTGACTATCGGTACCGGCGCCGATAGCCAGGGGGAGAGAAGGGGCAGCGGCACCCATTGCCGGCGCCGCTGCCCCATTGCCTCCCCCCATCCCCGGTGGCATAATTACCTGGGTCGGGTCCGCGCTGCTGCAGGCCTCCGGCGTGCGTCCCCTTCACCGCTGCTATGCACGGCGCATGACGTCAGTGCGCCGCGCCGTGCATAGCAACGACGCAGGGGACACACGCCAGAGGCCTGCAGCATCGCGGACCCGACCCAGGTAATTATGCCACCGGGGATGGGGGGAGGCAACGGGGCAGCGGCGCCGGCAATGGGTGCCGCTGCCCCTTCTCTCCCCCTGGCTATCGGCGCCGGCAATGGGGCGCCGGTACCGATAGTCAGGGGGACAGAACGGGCAGCGGCGCCGATAGCCAGGGGGAGAGAAGGGCCGGCAGCACGGCTCTAGACCCCAGGAAAGGCAGGGGGAGAGAAGCGGGCAGCGACGGCCTCTCTCCCCCTGCCTTTCCTGGGGATGTATCGGGGTATACACGCGCACACACGCACCCTCATTTTACCATGGATATTTGGGTAAGAAACTTTTTTTACCCAAATATCCTTGGTAAAATGAGGGTGCGTATTATAGGCCGGTGCGTGGTATACCCCGATAAATACGGTATAATGGTATTATCTACAATATATAAAAAAGTTTTTTTTGACGACAGGTACACTTTAAAATCTGCGTTTTAAAGCCGGTTAGATTAGGGACTACACACATTTTCTGTGCAACATCTACCCCAACAGAAAATAACAAACATTCCTGTTCATGCACATGTTACCCACTCTGTCTAACTAGGTCTATATACCAGGCCCAGATTGACAATCCTCCAGGTCAAGCAGATTCCTGTTGGACAGCCCTCAGTTAGTCGGATGCTGAGTCTCCTGGCCTTTGGTTGTTTTCCACAAATAGAAAACCAATTTAGTACACATAGATATATGGTGGTCACTCAGACTTTTTTCCCTTTGATACAGCATGTAGGGATGCAACCGCCTTAAAAGAGGTGTTCAGGGTGAGAAAAACATGGCCTCATTTACATTTCCTAAAAACAGCCACACAACTGTTCACAGGTTGTATGTGGTATTGCAGTTCAGCAATAGGGCAGAGCTAAGATTCCAGACACAACCTGAGGACATTTAGCTGCAGAAGCGGAACCTGCTCAGGAATTTGAACTTTCCCTTACAGTAATTTTTCCGAATTAGAAAAACATGGCTGCTATCTTGTAAACACAGTGCTACACCTGGTTGAGTGTGGTACTACAGATCAGCCCCATTCACTTCAGTGGAGCTGGGTTCAAGTAGCAGACACAACCCAAGAGACAGGTGTGGTGCTATCTCTGGAAGAATGCATTTACGCTCTTAAATGGGCACTGTCAGATACAAAAACTCTTTATATGTTGTACATCTTGGCAAAATACTTCATAAGAAAATTTTACTTCCTTTTCATAGAAATCACTGCTTATAAAATCATGGCTTTGATCAAGCTGAAGCACAGGCATGGACAAAGTCCAGTAAGTGAGGGTGGGCTAGTACTCCTCTGTGCTCTCTCCTGTCTGATAGTACTCCTCCGTGCTCTCTCCTGTCTGATAGTCCTCCTCTGTGCTCTCTCCTGTCTGATAGTACTCCTCTGTGCTCTCTCCTGTCTGATAGGACTCCTCTGTGCTCTCTCCTGTCTGATAGGACTCCTCTGTGCTCTCTCCTGTCTGATAGTACTCCTCTGTGCTCTCTCCTGTCTGATAGCACTCCTCTGTGCTCTCTCCTGTCTGATAGTACTCCTCTGTGCCCTCTCCAGTCTGATAGCACTACTCTGTGCTCTCTCCTGTCTGATAGCACTCCACTGTGCTCTCTCCTGTCTGATAGGACACCTCTGTGCTCTCTCCTGTCTCATAGTACTCCCCTGTGCTCTCTCCTGTCTGATAGGACTCCTCTGTGCTCTCTTCTGTCTGAAAGTACTCCTCTGTGCTCTCTCCTGTCTGATAGTACTCCTCTGTGCTCTCTCCTGTCTGATAGTACTCCTCTGTGCCCTCTCCTGTCTGATAGCACTACTCTGTGCTCTCTCCTGTCTGATAGCACTCCACTGTGCTCTCTCCTGTCTGATAGGACACCTCTGTGCTCTCTCCTGTCTCATAGTACTCCCCTGTGCTCTCTCCTGTCTGATAGGACTCCTCTGTGCTCTCTCCTGTCTGATAGTACTCCTCTGTGCTCTCTCCTGTCTGATAGCACTCCTGTGTGCTCTCTCCTGTCTGAAAGCACTCCTCTGTGCTCTCTCCTGTCTGATAGTACTACTCAGGGCTCTCTCCTGTCCTATCAGACAGGAGAGAGCACAGAGGAGTACTATCAGATGGGAGAGAGCACACAGGAGTACTATCAGACAGGAGAGAGCACAGAGGAGTACTATCAGACGGGAGAGAGCACAGAGGAGTGCTATCAGAAAGGAGAGAGCACAGAGGAGTGCTATCAGACAGGAGAGCACAGAGGAGTACTATCAGACAGGAGAGACAGGAGAGAGCACAGAGGAGAACTATCAGTCAGGAGAGAGCACAGGGGAGTACTATCAGACAGGAGAGAGCACAGAGGAGGACTATCAGTCAGGAGAGAGCACAGAGGAGTGCTATGAGACAGGAGAGAGCCCAGAGGAGTACTAGCCCACCCTCACTTACTGGACTGTGTCCATGCCTGTGCTTCAGCTTGGACAAAGCCATGATGTTGTAAGCCATGATTTCTATAAAAAGGAAATAACATTTTCTCATGAAGTATATCAGAAAAGTTCATATTTTGCCAAAATGTACAACATTAAAAAAGTTTTTGAATGTGACAGTGCCCATTTAACATTCTGGACAACCCTGTTCAATATAGTGCTTTAAAGTTGATGAAGGTACCCGAGATTGAAAGCTACACTTTACACATCTCAAGGCGATAAATGGTACCAATAATGAGAAGACCCTTATTTTTTTTCTTGAGAAAGTTGCATCTACATGAATTTCCAAAAGGCAAAGGTGTTACCAGTACAATGCAGTCATGTATGCATTATGTGCCCATGGGAATACTCCGCCCATATCAGTGGAGGTGACACCCAAATGCCATAAGCCACGGTAAATTGACCCATACGCTGTCTTAGAAGTAAAGGAGAAACTCAGGGTAATGTTCCTATATTTATTTCAGTAAGTTACAGCATATCCCAGTCAGTAAGTAAAGCACAGAGAATTGTAAAGCTTGGAGCACGTTCAGCAATTCCTCAAGTATAAGTCCATAGCAAAAACCATCACAATGTCACTGTCAATTTAAGGAGGCGTCCTGACACAAAGTTACTGCTGCTATAAGGCTGCTCGTATTAGAAATAATAGATATGAAAGGCGTTTTCTGACCTGGTGTAGTCATCCTCCACAAGCATGTGCTTAGGGATTGGAGAGTATCTTCCCGGTGAGATTGGTGGCAATGAGCTCTTGTATTCCAAGGTGCCATTGTTTGCAGTGTTGAGGATGTGGCTCTCCAGAGGTGGTGAATAGGCTGGAGATTGAAAAAGAAAAAGGTTCTTAAATGACCTCATCTTGGGGCATGGACCAATGGCTTGGGTGTGGCTAATTGGGGGCTAATGTGCCCCGATCTGTGGCAGGAATGATGGAAGGGAACCACGCTCTGCCTCGGCCAAGGTATTTAGATACAGGGCTAGGTTAGTGAGCTGAATTCTAACCCTAATCCTTATCGACCACTCATAACAAATCGATGAACAGGTTTTTTTTGTGGTCAACCTCTGTGGAAATAGTTACCAAGTATAATGGCTCATGGTAGATATATGTAGACCAATGCACTTTCCATGTATTATTTCATATTGTCTATGGGTTCATCCATGGAGCAGAAAAAATACTACCTCCAAATAAAATTCTTTAAAAAAAAAAAAAAAAAGAAGAAGAAGGTATGACCTCTTCTCCTGCTTGGTGCTTCACTTCCACCCCAAAATTGTGCTGCTATTGGACACGCTCACACTTGATCATAATAACTGGCTACCCCCCTCTGGTTTCAGAAACTTCCGAGAAAAGCTGAGGGCAGAAGTGGAGTGCCAGGGAGCAGAAGTGGCAATACCTTTTTTGCTCCTTCAACAACCAATTGAGAATCTGTCATCACTTTCAAGCTGCCTGAACCACGAGCCATTGAGGTGGTCCTCGGTGGCTTCCCCCATCCCACCAACCTTGATTAATAGAGCTCTCCCTCTAAGTAAAAAGGGAGAGCTCTATCAACCAAAACCGGTGGGGCAGGCAGAAGCCTTCAGGGACCACCTTGAAGACTCTCGTTTCAGGTAGCATGAGAGTAATGACAGAGTCCCTTTAATACTTTTATTTTAAACCCTCAACAGGCTGCAATTCACATAACAACCACTGAGTAGTCACATATGGACATATATAGCAAAAACTTCTGACAGAGAAGTGTAAAATCATGTTTCTTTTACAATTTGGTCATGCCATGTGCACCTTATCTTGGTATATGTTGAGCCAAGAGGAAAGGTATGGAAGGACAAATCTATAGTAGGTATTCTTTTGTTAAAGGTGTTATCCAAGATAAGGTGACATGCTTACCAAGGATCTGTGCTTGTGTTAGTGGTAAATGGCTGTGTCCTGTGTCCCCCATAACGCTGCTGGCTTGTTTTTGGCTACTTCCTGTTTCTGTGGCCTTCCTCAGACTACAATCCCCAGAATCTTTTGTTTTAAGGTTGGAGGAGACTTATTTCCCTCCCACACATTGGCCGACCCACCTCTTGAAGCACAGCCACGCTCCCCTTTGATCACATGACTTGCCTGACATCACCTGACACACACGCTGTGGATCTGTGTGATGATTAATGCACATGCGGGCCAGCAACGTCATCAGGGGGCCGGCTTCACACACAACAGACGAAGCAGCCAAGCCCCCTTTCAGCAACTGACTTGTGATGTATTGTCTCAGGCCGCACAGCAAGCTGGGAAAGGTCCGAGACAACACTCATTTTGTAGCCTGCAGAACATAAACTTCCAAGGAAAAGATAGACAAAGAAATTCGATAGCAGCCACCAAACACAGGTAAGTGAAGTATATTAGTAACTATATAACCAACAATATGGGCTTCTACATGACCAATGTTAAGGCATTGTGTCAAAAATTAGAGAAAACCTACAGAATGACACTATAGCCAAGAATAATATAGAAAAATCTAATTTTATTGAATAACATACAAACATAAAAAATAATTAAAATGGAGCTGCAGACAGTCAGACTGCAAAATAGACTCACAGGAAAGTCTACTGTATAGGTTAGATGATAACATAGGATTCAATCAAAAAGTGTGGGTATTATATTGCACATTGGTCTCCATAAGGCTATATAAAATAATAAAATGTATATGGAAATTGGATCAGCTCACCATTCACTCCAGACATCCGTATATCCAGCACAACCTCTCCTCGTGGAAGCCCGGATACAGGCACTGAGGCCGAGACCCCAGGTGAATCAATCACTAGGAAAGAAAGCGAACTTCCGGCTCCCAATGAGGATAAAATCCAAAAATGTATTCCAAACGTATTAAAGGGGTACTCCAGTGGAAAACTTTTTTTTATTTTAAATGAACTGGTACCAGAAAGTTAAACAGATTTATAAATTACTTCTATTAAAAAAATCTTAATCCTTCCAGTACTTATTAGCTGCTGAAAACTACAGAGGAAATTATTTTCTTTTTGGAACACAGGCTCCAAAAAAGTTTTCCAAAAAAGTACCCCTTTTAAAATCCAAGTGTAACGTGCCAAAAAATGAAACCACACACAAACGAAACGTATTGCGTTTCGTTTGTTTGTGGTTTTATTTTCTGTCACGCTACACTTGGATTTTAATAGGTTTGGAATACAATTTTTTGATTTTATCCTCATTGGGAGCCGGAAGTTCGCTTTCTTTCCTAGTATATAAAATAACAGTATATATGAACCAACAATAAATGTGACTATAGTTCCCACTAAAATATTATTGCACACAGAAAATTCCTACAGTCCATACATAGGGTATCAAAGGGAGAAAGGGGAAGGTATCGTGAGTGGCAAAAGATGAATGGAGGTGAATGGTGGGGAGAAAGACAGGGCATACCCACAGAGGGAAAATTGTCTAGCCTGTGTACAGTGATCCCCCGACCTACAATGGCCCCGACATACGATAATTTCAACATGCAATGGCCTCTCAGAGGCCATCGCATGTTGAAGGCAGCATCAACATACGATGCTTTTGTATGTTGGGGCCATCGCATAAACGGCTATCCGGCAGCGCGGACTGCTTCATCTGCCACCGGATAGCCGTTTCATGTGCCCTGTGTGCTCCGGTGAGTGTCACTCACCTGTCCCCGCCGCTCCGAACCATCCTCTTCATGCTCTGCTGCATGGCCATCGCTCTCCTTCGTCGTCATCACGTCGCCGCGCACGCTGTCCCGTCATCCAATAGGAGCGGCGTGCACAGCGACGTGATGACGGCGATGGAGAGCGATGATCAAGGGCAGCGGTGATGGTCCGGAGCAGCGAGGACACATGAGTATAACATTCTATATTACTATTGCACGGATCCCTCAACATACGATGGATTCAAGTAATGATGGTTCATTTGGAACGAATTATCATCATATGTTGAGGGACCACTCAGTGGAGAGCGACGGCCATGCAGCGGAGCCTGAAGAGGACGGTCCGGTGGCAGATGAAGCAGTCCGCGCTGCCGGATAGCCGTTTATGTGATGGCCCCAACATACAAAAGCATCGTATGTTGATGCTGCCTTCAACAAGCGATGGCCTCTGAGAGGCCATCGTATGTTGAAATTATCGTAGGTCGGGGCCAACATAGGTCGGGGGGTCACTGTACACAGGCTGGGCTATTTTCCCTCTGTGTGTATGCTCTGTCTTTCTCCCCACCATTCACCTCCATTCATCTCTTGCCACTCACGATACCTTCCCCTTTCTCCCTTGCTACCCTATGTATGGACTGTAGGAATTTTATAATAATATTTTAATGGGCACTATAGTCCCATTTATTGTTGGTTCATGTATGCTATTATTTTATATAGCCTTATGGAGACCAATGTGCAATATAATACCCACACTTTTTGATTGAATCCTATGTTATTATCTAACCTATACGGTAGACTTTCCTGAGAGTCTATTTTGCAGTCTGACTGTCTACAGCTCCATTTTAATTATTTTTTATGTTTGTATGTTATTCAATAAAATTTTAGCTATAGTGTCATTCTGTAGGTTTTATATTAGTAACTAGATGAACTTTGCTGCCCCCTGTCTCACATTCAAAGAACCAAAAATCTTTGAATACCCCTTTAAGTTGTGCGCTCATCAGTTCTTCTTTACATGGTGGAAAACTATTTTTTTAAATGAACTGGTGCCAGAAAGTTAAACAGATTTGTAAATTACTTCTATTTAAAAATCTTAATCCTTTCAGTACTTATTAACTGCTGTATAATACAGAGGAAATCATTTTCTTTTTGAATTTCTTTTTTGTCTTGTCCACAGTGCTCTCTGCTGACACCTCTGTCTGTGTCAGGAACTGTCCAGAGCAGCATAGGTTTGTTATGGGGATTTTCTCCTGCTCTGGACAGTTCCTGATACGGACATCAGGTGTCAGCAGAGAGCACTGTGGACAAGACAAAAAAGAAATTCAAAAAGAAAATAATTTCCTCTGTAGCATACAGCTGCTAACTAGTACTGGAAGGGTAAAGATTTTTTTAATAGAAGTAATTTACAAATCTGTTTAACTTTCTAGCACCAGTTGATTTAAAAAAAAAAGTTTTCCATCGGAGTACCCCTTTAACAGAATCCAAACTAAAGATTTCTATGTTGGGAATTGCAAATAATAATATTAATAAAATAATAATAAAAATAATTTCTCTAGCGGGAATTATGAATACTATTATGAATGTCAAACCATATTAAACCAAACCATATAAAACTGCAAGAGTCAAGCGGCACAGTACTTACAGTGAGTGATATCGGGAGGGCCATATGGATCTGTCATATATATTGTTGTGGGTTTTCCCACTTTCAGGTAAACTACATCAGATGTGTTCTTCAAAATAGCTACAGCTTCCTCGTGGGTTACTTCTTCTAGACAGTAATTATTTACCTAAAAAAGAAAAATGTCACAGAAGGTCACCAAGATGGCGGGTCATGTATGATTTTGGGCCAGCAAAACATAAAAAACAGTTGTTGGTTTAGATAACACAGTTTTGAAAACCCTATTAGGGAATAGTGAGTTAAAGCATTACTGTCAAAAGTTTTAATTGGCCAGGGTCTCAATGCTGAGACCTCTACAACCGCTAGATGTAGAAAGAAGAAACAAGCAGCTGTGCCCTTCACTACCTGGCTTGCCACTTGATCCAAATCATTCCAGGACCAGTAGGTAAAGTACACAGCTGCTTGCTTTCCTAGGCTATATCTAGTAACTGGTGGGGGTCTCAGTACTGAGACCCTGACCGATTAAAATTTTTGTCATGTCTGTGTGACATGTCAAAATGTTGTTTTAAATGGCAGTAACACTTCAACAGAATGGGTGGCCCTTACTTAGAACCATTAGCTATTAGAGCAACTACAAAAAGAGTCTTACTTTGGACGACCAAGTATGTTCATGTATTGCACAAGTGTTTTCCAACCAACGTGTCTCCAAAACTACAACTCCAAGCATGACCTCACAGCCCTTGGCAAGCTGGGAGTTGTAGTTTTGTAACAACTGCAGACACACTGGATTACATCAACAACCCATTGATATAAATTAGAACTGTGTAATACTTCATTCCTCCTGCGGGGGTGCTGTAGAGAAATAGAACTCTTCTTGTCAGTTTCCCCATAGATCACAGCTGATCCATAAGGATGTTCTAGTAAAAAAAAAAAAAAAAAGGCAATTTTTCACAGCAGAGACTCTTTTATTCACCATGATGATCTCCAGCCTTTTGGGAAGACCAATGTGTAGACATATGTCACTGCACGTTCCTCATACCAGATAATGCACGGCTTTCTCAAAAGAAGCAGTACTAAAAAGTAAGCATCATAAGCAGTGAATAAATACCCATGAAAAGAGCTGATTGAGGTCCTGGGATGACCCCACCCCAATGCCATTTCGCTATTACACCTTCTGGAATCTTTTTTTTTTTGGATTGGTATCTGATGACAAACCAAGACTACTTTAACACCAGGCACCAGGGTGTTAAGAAACTAGCCTGCTGGACGTTGTAGTTCTCCAACAGTTGGAGAGCCACAGGCTGAAGCTTACTTGTTTTTTAAGCTTTCTAGTTTAGAAACTTAACCCAAAAATAAAGGGGCCGTTTGAGACTTCCGAATTAACAACTTTTCAGTTACACTAAGCTATTCTGAATACAATGCAGCTAGTGGATCCATTACAAGTCCTGATCTTGACTTCCACCATTGGGCACCTTGCATTAAAGGAGTAATACAGTGAAATATAACTGATCCCCTATCCAAAGGATAGGGGATAAGTTATAGATTGCGGGGAGTCCTACTGCTGAGACCCCCTGCGATCTGAAGTGGCCCTTCCAGCCCCCAGAGGAAGCAGCAGCCGACACGCCCCCTCCATGGGACACATGGAGGGAGCATGTAGGCCGCTGCTGCGTGTGGGGGTCGGCACGCCCCCTGTCAGCAGACTGCCTTACCATTAGTAACCTGTCTCCCACTTGTAGTCGTCCATCTTTTTGTGCTGCTCCTCCCTCAATAATTTTGGTTACGTAGATGCTGTTGTCTCCGGGAATGTGTTGGTTTCCGACTCCGCCAGCAATACTGAAACCCAAACCTGGAAAGAATGAAGAAGACAAGATGTCTGAAGAAACAAAGATTACAGCGGAAGTTTTTATAAATGCAACCCAATACCCATGTGCCCCATTAAGGCATATAGATGTCATAATAACGAAAGGTCTCCCATTCCGGGCCACCCATTAGGCGGCAGACTACGGAGCTGCAATGTAAGACTGGTGGACTGGAGAAATTTCATATACTCTACAACATTAGCTTTCTTTCAGAAGAAAGAAGACTGTATTTCTAGTGCCCCCTATAGGTGCCCCCTGTATGTCAACGTTTGACTTTTTAACTTGCCTTGCAGCATAACTATGGATGGTAGACAGCTGTTTTGGAGTACTTTCCAGTGGGTGCTAGATCCCCAGAGATATATTAGGGGCATCTCATCCAGTCAGCCAATACTTTTCAACAAAATGATGAAGGGCAAGTACCCAGAAAAAGCTGCTTCAGATGCGTCTCTGACTTGGCTAATAACCCTGGTAATGTGGTTTAGGCAACATGAAAGTTATGACAGGACTACAGAGTAGCTACACATAGGTGGCACTATAGAGCCAGGTTTGTTCTCCTGGATGATTGCTAATTTGCATACTTATTTCCCATAGAGCAATGCCTTTCAAGGGGTACTCCTCTGCTTAGCGTTTGGAACAAACTGTTCCGATTGCTGGAGCCGGCGCCGGAAGCTCGTGACGTCCCCCTCATGATGTCACGCCCCATCCCCTCAATGCAAATCTATGGGAGGGGGCGTTTTGAATGCTGGTTTCCCGCTGCGGGGTTGGCCACGCCCATCGTGACATCACGACCATGCCCCCTCAATGCAAGTCTATGGGAAGAGGCGTGACGAATGCTGGTTTCCCGATGTGGGGTCAGCCACGCCCATCGTGACATCACGGCCATGCCCCCTCAATGCAAGTCTATGGGAGGGGGCGTGACGAATGTTGGTTTCCCGATGTGGGGTCGACCACGCCCATCGTAACATCATCCGCCACGCCCCCTCCCATAAACTTGCATTGAGGGGGCGTGGTTGTGATGTCACGATGGGCATGGCCGACCCCCGCAGCGGGAAAACAACATTCGGAACATTTACTTCCGAACGCTGCCCAGTGGAGTAACCCTTTAAAAGCCTAGCCTGATACTTTACAAAAAGCTATCCCCGAAATGTGACAATAACATTTCTGCCATCACTTTTATGTGCACCAAACCTGTCTGATACATTACATTGCACACATCTAGAACTGTCACAGTATCTAGAACTCTTGCCCACCCACCCCCATCAATGAAAAATTCTGGGTGTGCCCCTTTTGTGCCACGTATAATTGCTAACCTTCTAAGGCTGCATTCACACCTGGTTTTTTACATACGGGTGCCGGATCCGGCTAGGGGAGGGGCAAAACGGGCGCTCCCGTACCCCAGCAGGATCAGCCCGTGACTCCATTTACTTTAATGAGCCGACCGGAGTCAAACGGTGACTCCGGTCGGCTCAGTTTTGACCCGTATGCAGTTTCCTGACCGGACCTAAAACCGTAGTATAGAACGGTTTTAGGTCCGGTCCAAAACCGTGTACGGGTCAAAACTGAGCCGTCCGGAGTCACCGTTTGACTCCGGTCGGCTCATTAAAGTAAATGGAGTCACGGGCTGATCCTGCTGGGGTACGGGAGCGCCCGGTTTGCCCTCCCCCAGCCGGATCCAGCACCCATATTTAAAAAATGAGGTGTGAATGCAGCCTAATAAATGTAATATGTTGAGAGGTTTCTCCTATAGTCCCTGTAGAGTAACTCTCTTAGCCCAGTACTTAAAGTGACGGTAATAGTGACTGATTTTTTTTTTTTTTACCTTTTGGCCCTTTAAAAAGTTTAATTTCTACAACAGTTTCTAGGATGGGTCTTCTCCTGCGTACATACAGGCGGACAATGGAACCGGCTTCTTTCAAGGCTTCTACCGCTCTGCTGTGCGACACTTCGGAGACATCCACTTCATTTACTCGGAGAATACAGTCATTGACCCTGGAACAAAGCGCACATTTCAGAAATCGTGCTTCATACAATGGCGGAATAAACGTCCTTGGGCATTAGATTTAGAGAAGTTCAGCATTTCGTCATATGCATATAAGCTTGCTTAGATACCACTGGTACAGAATGTACATACGGTATAAATAGACACTCAAGGACATTGTATAGTTGTGTGCGCCCTGTGTCAGCTATAGTGTCTATTATTGGAAGATTTCATATATAAAGAACGCCGAAGAAAGCTGTGTATTAGGCAGAAGTCATGGACAGGAAAACAAAAACAACAAAAAAATCAACTGGTGCCAGAAAGTTAAACAGATTTGTAAATGACTTCTATATAAAAAAAAAAATCTTAAAGGGAAACTCCGGTAAAAAACATTTTTTTTTTTTTTTTTTATCAACTGGTGCCAGAAAGTTAAACAAATTTGTAAATGACTTCTATTAAAAAAATCTTAATCCTTCCTGTACTCATTAGCTGCTGAATACTACAGCGGAAATTATTTTCTTTTTGAAACACAGAGCTCTCTGCTGACATCATGAGCACAGTGCTCTCTGCTGACATCTCTGTCCATTTTAAAGGGGTATTCCAGGAAAAAACTTTTTTTTTTATATATCAACTGGCTCCAGAAAGTTATACAGATTTGTAAATTACTTCTATTAAAAAATCTTAATCCTTTCAGTACTTATGAGCTTCTGAAGTTAAGGTTGTTCTTTTCTGTTAAAATTCTCTGATGACACGTGTCTCGGGAACCGCCCAGTTTAGAAGCAAATCCCCATAGCAAACCTCTTCTAAACTGGGCATTTCCCGAGACACGTGACATCATAGAGCACTTAGACAGAAAAGAACAACCTTAACTTCAGAAGCTCATAAGTACTGAAAGGATTAAGATTTTTTTTAATAGAAGTAATTTACAAATCTGTTTAACTTTCTGGAGCCAGTTGATATATATAAAATAAGTTTTTTTTCCTAGAATACCCCTTTAAGAACTGTCCAGAACAGCATGTGTTTGCTGTGGGGATTTCCTTTTACTCTGGACAGTTCCTAAAATGGACAGAGATGTCAGCAGAGAGCACTGTGGTCATGATGTCAGCAGAGAGCTCGGTGTTTGAAAAAGAAAAGAATTTCCGCTGTAATATTCAGCAGCTAATAAGTACAGGAAGGATTAAGATTTTTTTAATAGAAGTAATTTACAAATCTGTGTAACTTTCTGGCACCAGTTGATTTAAAAAAATAAAAATAAAAATAAAAGTTTTTCACCGGAGTACCCCTTTAATCCTTCCAGTACTTATCAGCTGCTGTATGCTCCAGAGGAAGTTGTATAGTTCTTTTCTGTCTGACCACAGTTCTCTCTGTCCATGTCAGGAACTGTGCAGAGTAAAAGCAAATCCCCTATACTGCTGCGTACAGTTCCTGACATGGACAGAGAGCACTGTGGTCAGACAGAAACGAACTATACAACTTCCTCTGGAGCATATAGCAGCTGATAAGTACAGGGAAGGATTAAGATTTTTTTAAATAGAACTAATTTACTAATTTGTTTAACTCTCTGACACCAGTTGATTTAAAAAATAAAAATAAAAACGTTTTCTGCCGGAGTACCCCTTTAAGGTCCCATAGCAACTCAGATGTACTACACCTTCCATAAAGTAGGGCTTATTCACAGTTCATTATGGTAATTTCAGAAAGATTCAAAGATTATGGCCCCTAAACAAATACAGACCCCAGAACCCTAAACCAATACAGACACTAGAACCCCTAAATAAATAGAGGGGCATTAAATGAAAACCCCCAGACTAAACTCCGAACAGAGACCCTGTAAAGTTTGAACCTAAACCATCTCCTCTATCTGTAAAGTAACACAAGCCCCCAGAGCAGACACCCTAAACCAGTGTTTCCACACCAGGGTACCACCAGCTATTGCAAAACTACAACTCCCAGCATGCCCAGACAGCCTACGGCTGTCTGGACATGCTGGGAGTTGTAGTTTTGCAACAGCTGGAGGCACCCTGGTTGGAAAACACTGCCCTAAACTAATACAGATCTCCTTCCTAAACAAAAACAGATCTCAGACCAAGACCAGACTTCCTAAACCATTACTGACCCCACGATGCAGACAAGATGCCCTAAACTGCCAGGCAACCCCAAAACATTTAGAAAAGACCCCCCAAATAGAGAACCTAGATTAGATCCTTTAGGCCAGTGGTCTCCAAACTGTGGCCCTCCAGCATGCCCGGACAGCCGAGTTATAGTTTTGCAACATCTGCAGGGCCACAATTTGGAGACCATTGTTCTAGACCGACACAGCACCAGATCCCTCTAAATTCAGACCCCAGACCAGACACCCTAAACTAATAAAGACCCCAGACTATACCCCCCTAATATAACACAAACCCACCAGACCAGACACCCTAAACTAATAAAGACCCCAGACCCTACCCCCCTAATATAACACAAACCCACAAGACCAGACACCCTAAAACAATACAGACCCCCTAGATTAGAGAAGACCCCCTAATAGAGAACCTGGATTAGATCCTTTAGGACAGTGGTCTCCAAACTGTGGCCCTCCAGAGGTTGCAATACTATAACCCCCAGCATGCCCAGACAGCCGAGTTTTAGTTTTGCAACATCTGCAGGGCCACAATTTGGAGAACACTGCTATAGACCGACACAGCACCAGACCCCTCTAAATGCAGACCCCAGACCAGACACCCTAAACTAATATAGACTCCAGACCCTACCCCCCTAATATAACACAAACCCACCAGACCAGACACCCTGAAACAATACAGACCCCCTAGATGAATATACACCCAGACCCCTAAATAGTACGGACCTCAGATCCCCAAAATATAGCCCCAGACTTGACCCTCTAAACTAATACAGACCCAAGACTAGACATCCTAAACTAATAAAAACCCATTCTAAGCCCCCATTATTAATACAGAGCCCCCTGAGTACCGTAATTAAAGACACCAGACTCCTTAAAGGGGTACTCCGGCAAAATATATATATATATTTTTTAAATCAACTGGTGCCAGAAATTTAAACAGATTTGTAAATTACTTCTATTAAAAAATCTTGATCCTTCCAGTACTTATTAGCTGCTGAATACTACAGAGGAAATTCTTTTCATTTTGGAACACAGAGCTCTCTGCTGACATCACGAGCACAGTGCTCTCTGTGGACATCTCTGTCCATTTTAGGAACTGTCCAGAGCAGCACATGTTTGCTATGGGGATTTTCTCCTACTCTGGACAGTACCTAAAATGGACAGAGATGTCAGCAGAGAGCACTGTGCTCGTGATGTCAACAGAGAGCTCTGTGTTCCAAAAAAGAAAAGAATTTCCTCTGTAGTATTCAGCAGCTAATAAGTACTGGAAGGATTTGTTACGCCTAGCGCTCCGGGTCCCCGCTCCTCCCCGGAGCGCTCACGGCGTCTTTCTCCCTGCAGCTCCCCGGTCAGTCCCGCTGACCGGGAGCGCTGCACTGTCATGGCCGTTGGGGACGCGATTCGCACAGCGGGACGCGCCCGCTCGCGAATCGCATCCCAGGTCACTTACCCGTTCCCGTCCCCTGCTGTCATGTGCTGGCGCGCGCGGCTCCGCTCTCTAGGGCGCGCGCGCGCCAGCTCCCTGAGACTTAAAGGGCCAGTGCACCAATGATTGGTGCCTGGCCCAATTTGCTTAATTGGCTTCCACCTGGTCCCTGACTATATCTAACCTCCTCCCATGCACTCCCTTGCCGGATCTTGTTGCCCTTGTGCCTAGTGAAAGCGTATTGTGTGTCTAAAGCCTGTGTACCAGAACTTCTGCTATCCACCCTGACTACGAACCTTGCCGCCTGCCCCCGACCTTCTGCTACGTCCGACCTTGCTTCTGTCTACTCCCTTGTACCGCGCCTATCTTCAGCAGTCAGAGAGGTGACCCGTTGCTAGTGGATACGACCTGGTCACTACCGCCGCAGCAAGACCATCCCGCTTTGCGGCGGGCTCTGGTGAAAACCAGTAGTGACTTAGAACCGGTCCACTAGCGCGGTCCTCGCCAATCCCTCTCTGGCACAGAGGATCCACTACCTGCCAGCCGGCATCGTGACAGTAGATCCGGCAATGGATCCCGCTGACGTCCCTCTGCCTTATATCTCTGATATCACCACGGTGGTCGCCCAGCAATCCCGACAGATCGCCCATCTAACCCACCAGCTGTCGGAAGTATTCACCATTGTGCAGCAACTTCAGTCGCAACTTCAGCAGCAATCATCTCCTCCGCCAGCTCCTGCACCCCTTCCGCAGCGAGTGGCCACTCCTAGCCTCCGCCTGTCCTTGCCGGACAAATTTAATGGGGACTCTAAGTTTTGCCGTGGCTTCCTTTCGCAATGTTCTCTGCACTTGGAGATGATGTCGGACCAGTTTCCTACTGAAAGGTCTAAGGTGGCTTTCGTAGTCAGCCTTCTGTCTGGAAAAGCTCTGTCATGGGCCACACCGCTCTGGGACCGCAATGACCCCGTCACTGCCTCTGTACACTCCTTCTTCTCGGAAATTCGAAGTGTCTTTGAGGAACCTGCCCGAGCCTCTTCTGCTGAGACTGCCCTGCTGAACCTGGTCCAGGGTAATTCTTCCGTTGGCGAGTACGCCATACAATTCCGTACTCTTGCTTCTGAACTTTCCTGGAATAATGAGGCCCTCTGCGCGACCTTTAAAAAAGGCCTATCCAGCAACATTAAAGATGTTCTGGCCGCACGAGAAACTCCTGCTAATCTACATGAACTCATTCATCTAGCCACTCGCATTGACATGCGTTTTTCTGAGAGACATCAAGAGCTCCGCCAGGAAAAAGACTTAGATCTCTGGACACCTCTCCCACAGTCTCCACTGCAATCTGCGCCTAGGCCTCCCGCCGAGGAAGCCATGCAAGTGGATCGGTCTTGCCTGACCCTGGAAGAGAGGAATCGCCGTAAGGAAGAGAATCTTTGTCTGTACTGTGCCAGTACCGAACATTTTTTGGTGGATTGCCCTATCCGTCCTCCACGTCTGGGAAACGCACGCTCGCACCCAGCTCTCGTGGGTGTGGCGTCTCTGGATGCTAAGTCGGCTTCTCCACATCTCACGGTGCCTGTACGGATTTCTACTTCAGCCAGCTCTTCCCTCTCAGCCGTGGCCTGCCTGGACTCTGGTGCTTCTGGGAATTTTATTCGGGAGTCCTTGGTGAATAAATTCCGCATTCCGGTGACCCGTCTTGTCAAGCCACTCCACATTTCCGCGGTCAACGGAGCCAGGTTGGATTGCACCGTGCGTTACCGCACGGAGCCCCTCCTAATGTGCATCGGACCTCATCACGAGAAAATTGAATTTTTTGTCCTTCCCAATTGCACTTCCGAAGTTCTCCTTGGACTACCCTGGCTTCTACACCATTCCCCAACCCTGGACTGGTCCACTGGGGGGATCAAGAGTTGGGGTCCCTCTTGTTCCAAGGACTGCCTTAAACCAGTTCCCAGTACTCCCTGCCGTGACCCTGTGGTTCCTCCTGTATCCGGTCCCCCTAAAGTCGTTAGGGACTCTGCCTGCCACAGAAAATGCCTCCCCCCCCCTCCCAGTCCCTTCAGGCAAGCCTCTGTGTCCCCTCATGGCTCCCGTCCTTGTGTCTCCCTGCCCCGTGCCAAGCTTCACCCTCTGCCCTCCCTCCCCATTCCTACTCCTGCTGTACTGCCTGCCATTGAGGAAACCATCCATTCCTTCCCGGTGTCCTCATCCCAGGGGAGGCAGTCACCGGACAAAAAAAAAGGGGAGACCTAAGGGGGGGGGGTACTGTTACGCCTAGCGCTCCGGGTCCCCGCTCCTCCCCGGAGCGCTCACGGCATCTTTCTCCCTGCAGCTCCCCGGTCAGTCCCGCTGACCGGGAGCGCTGCACTGTCATGGCCGTTGGGGACGCGATTCGCACAGCGGGACGCGCCCGCTCGCGAATCGCATCCCAGGTCACTTACCCGTTCCCGTCCCCTGCTGTCATGTGCTGGCGCGCGCGGCTCCGCTCTCTAGGGCGCGCGCGCGCCAGCTCCCTGAGACTTAAAGGGCCAGTGCACCAATGATTGGTGCCCGGCCCAATTTGCTTAATTGGCTTCCACCTGGTCCCTGACTATATCTAACCTCCTCCCATGCACTCCCTTGCCGGATCTTGTTGCCCTTGTGCCTAGTGAAAGCGTATTGTGTGTCTAAAGCCTGTGTACCAGAACTTCTGCTATCCACCCTGACTACGAACCTTGCCGCCTGCCCCCGACCTTCTGCTACGTCCGACCTTGCTTCTGTCTACTCCCTTGTACCTCGCCTATCATCAGCAGTCAGAGAGGTGACCCGTTGCTAGTGGATACGACCTGGTCACTACCGCCGCAGCAAGACCATCCCGCTTTGCGGCGGGCTCTGGTGAAAACCAGTAGTGACTTAGAACCGGTCCACTAGCGCGGTCCTCGCCAATCCCTCTCTGGCACAGAGGATCCACTACCTGCCAGCCGGCATCGTGACAGGATTAAGATTAAAAAAAATAAATAAAGAAAAAGGTTTTCCACCAGAGTACCCCTTTAAAGGGGTCCTCCAATGTCAGGTGAACAATATAAAAACTCAAAAGAAGCATATAACCATCTGCCCCAGATCTGAAACCACCAAAAATCCATTTGTTTTGTAGGGTTGTAGTCCTCTCTCGTCTACCATGTCTTAATCACTACACTGCTCAGCACTAGAACTTAGAATACATTGCATTTCCTTAGCTCTTCATCACAGTCCGCCCACCCTGCCTGCCCCCCTCCCACCGCATTACTGCCAGTACCCTGCACAGAGCTGCTGCAGAACATTCCATAACATAGCAGAACATTGCATCTGCTGAATGCATTCCCTGTCTGCTCCTCTGCCTGTGGTATTGTTCAGCACAATGTAGCATGCTGTAACCACACCTCATTCTTTGCTGAATGTCCCAATGAATATATAGGGCTGTAGGGCAGTGCTTTCCAAACTGGGTGCTGTGAAACATTAGTGTGTCCATGGCAGTCCCCAGATGTGTTTGCAGGACCATCCCATCCCACAGCAGCCGCCGCCACTGGTCCCTGTTATAATGTGGCCACGGCCCGTGCTGCTGATTTTGAACTGGTAGCTGGTGCTGCAGTCACTTTAAATCAGTGAGCAGCAGGAGAACGCCACTCCTCAGACCCCTGCCGAGCCACCGAGCCTGCACCAAAGCTGCACTGACCGACACAGGCCTGGTGAGTAATGGGTAGGATCTAGGAGTGTGCGTGGGTGGGGGTGCAGTCTAATTCTTAGACTAGACACTTAAACTAGACAGGTTATTATTTATTAATACAGTTCAATTCTTAGACTAGACACTTTCAAATTTAGTAATGCAGTCCACTTCTTTTTTATTTATTTATATTTTATTGAATTTTATGTAGATAACATATACCGTATATACTCGAGTATAAACCGAGTTTTTCAGCACGATTTTTCATGCTGAAAACGCCCCCCTCGGCTTATACTCGAGTGAACTCTCTGCCTGTCAATCCCTTCTCAGTGGTCTTCAACCTGCGGACTTCCAGATGTTGCAGCCATAGGCTGTCTGGGCATGCTGGGAGTTGCAGTTTTGAAACCTCTGGAGGTCCGCAGGTTGAAGACCACTGCGGGCTTCGTCATCATCCAGACCCCCTTTAGTTTTCTACTCATCTCCCCTCGGTGAGAAGGAAGGGTGAGCTGGTCCGGGCCATCTATGCTGAAGGGACCGTCCAGTGGGGAGGGTTAGTCATTCCGGGCTGTTCATTTTCACCGGCAGGCCCTCTTCTCCGGGCCGGCCCCGGCCTAGTGACGTTGCCTTGACGACGACGCACAGGGACATCTGTGCGCAGCAGACATTCCTGTGCATGAACGTCCCTGTGCGTCGTCGTCAAGGCAACGTCACTAGTCCGGGGCCGGCCCTGAGCGGAGAAGAGGGCCTCCCGGTGAAAATGAACAGCCCGGAATGACTAACCCTCCCCACCGGACGGTCCCTGCAACATAGATGGCCTGGACCAGCTCACCCTTCCTTCCCGCCGAGGGGAGGTGAGCACAAAACTAAAGGGGGGTCTGGATGATGACGAAGGCCCACAGTGGTCTTCAACCTGCGGACCTCCAGATGTTTCAAAACTACAACTCCCAGCATGCCCGGGCATGCTAGGAGTTGTAGTTTTGAAACATCTGGAGGTCCGCAGGTTGAAGACCACTGATTGACAGGCGATGATGATGAAGGGGGGGGGATGATGACAGGGGTGAAAATGACAGGGTTATGATGACGGGGGTGTTAATGACAGGGGTCTGGATGATTACATGGGGGGGATGATGTATTTCCCACCCTAGGCTTATAGTCGAGTCAATAACTTTTACTGGGTTTTTGGGGTGAAATTAGGGGCCTCGGCTTATATTCGGGTCGGCTTATACTCGAGTATATACGGTAAACAACAAATAAACTGGTCATATTATCAAGGGCATTTGTCCAGTTACAGGCAATGACAGGTAGCAACTATTCAGTTGAAGAGCATAAAATCAACATGTAGCTACAATTCCAATGGATACTGCTAGACTGGCGGGGAAAAGATGAAAAAGAGTGGGAGTATAGGTACATGTGGGCCGTTTAAGTGAAATCGAATGCAGCCCAATTCTTAGACTAGACAGGTCAAGGTATATTAATGAAGTCTAATTCTTAGACTAGACACTTAAAGGGGTATTCCAGGCAAAAATCTTTTTTTATATATCAACTGGCTCCGGAAAGTTAAACAGATTTGTAAATTACTTCTATTAAAAAATCTTAATCCTTCAAATAGTTATTAGCTTCTGAAGTTTTCTGTCTAACTGCTCAATGATGATGTCACGTCTCGGGAGCTGTGCATGATGGGAGAATATACCCATAGGAGCTGGACAGCTCCCGGGACGTGAGTCATCAGAAAGCAGTTAGACAGAAAACAACAACTCAACTTCAGAAGCTAATAACTATTGGAAGGATTACGATTTTTTAATAGAAGTAATATACAAATCTGTTTAACTTTCCGGAGCCAGTTGATATATAAAAAAAAGTTTTTGCCTGGAATACCCCTTTAAACTAGACAGGTTTCCATTTATTAATACAGTCTAAATTTTAGACTAGACACATACAAGATAGGTCCAGATTTATTAATACTGTTCAATTCTTAGACTAGACAAATATACTACACAGGTCCAGATTTAATAATGCAGTCCAATTCTTAGACTCGACACTTCCAAATTTAGTAATGCAGTCCAATTCTTAGACGGTTTATTAATGTAGTCTGATTCTTAGACTAGACACCTAAACTAGACAGGCTCAAATTTGTTAATGCAGTCCAAATTTGAGACTAGACACTAAGACTAGACAGATCCAGATTTATTAATACAGTCCAATTCTTAGACTGGACAATTATATTAGACAGGTCCAGATTTTTTCATGCAGTCCAATTCTTAGACTAGACAGGTTACGTTTATTAATGCATTTCAATTTTTAGACTAGACACTTAAACTGCATAAATACATCTGGTTCTGCCTAGTCTAATTTTCAGACTAGACACTTAGGGGGAGATTTATCAAAACCCATGCAGAGGAAGAGTGGTGCAGTTGCCCATAGCAACCAATCAGATCGCTTCTTTCATTTTCCACAGGCCTCTAAAGAGGCCTGTGGAAAATGAAAGAAGCAATCTGATTGGTTGCTATGGGCAACTGCACCACTCTTCCTCTGCACAGGTTTTGATAAATCTCCCTCTTAGACTAGACAGTCTACAAATTTATCACGGTGGCTTAGGCTGTTTGAAAACTTCTTTAGACTGGTCCATTTTAAGACTGTCTAGTCTAGGTTTAAACCATCTATAACACTCTTTGTGTAGACTCCACTGCAATGAACGCTTAAGCTATACTATACATTTATCATATATTAGTAAGAGCGTGCGGAGCACACACCATCTTCATCACAATGGGTTAATAGAACCATTCGGCCAAAACAAAAGAATAATCCTCTGACTATGGCCGGGGGCGGTGTGTGTCACACTGATTTAGGCTGAACACATGTGACTCTCAAAGTTCAGCAACAGCGTTCAGGCGCAGCTGATCCCCCCCACAAACTGGCTCTGTACTCATTCTAGAGAAAGCATCATCTGCTTCTTCATTTAACTGAATACGTAATAAAAACTCAGAAATCTTGCTAGTCTAGTATGGGGGGGATGGGTCTCATTGTAAAATCCACAAATTGCCATTCTGAAGCCTTAAAGGAGTACTCCGCCACAAAGTATAGGGGATAAGATGTCTGATTGCAGGGGTCCCTCCGCTGAGGACCCCCACGATCTCCCTGGTGCATCCGGCGTTCGTTTAGAGTGTCAGGTTCAGCTCCGGAGGAAGAAATAATTTTTTTTCCTGATTCCGAACAACCCCTTTAAATCAAAGAAGTAGTTAAAGGGGTACTCCGCCCCTAGACATCTTATCCTCTATCCAAAGGATAGGGGATACGATGGGGCGCGGCCGTAACGTCATGAGCCTCCGGCGCCGCGGGACCCCCGCGATCAAACATCTTATCCCCTATCCTTTGGATAGGGGATAAGATGTCTAGAGGCCGAGAACCCCTTTAAATGACATGTTCAGCCTTATTACTACTACTACTCCTAGGAACTATGTACAGTATTGTTCTGTGAAGCTGCACATAATTGGGGGTTCCCATTTATATTAGGTACAAGATGCAGCTGGGGGAGAGAAAAGGCCATATTTATGGGCTTACTCACAAAGTATGATCACATTTTTTGGGGGCAATAGATCACATTTTGACTTCAATGTATGAATTGGTTCATATTATTATAGTTAATGAATTTATCATCTTTATAATTTTAGCTTTAGGGAGTGGGTGTCTTATATACAATGCACACACGCACCCGGCTATACATGAAACCAAGCCGCCTTCTTTCATTGCTCCATGCCCTGTCATGATGCTCATGTGCCCATTGGAGACACTTTCTGACACCTTTCTTTCATAGCTATCTGGAACGTTTTCAGCAGTTTGCTCTACAGCAGCTCTTCTGTGGGATCGGTCCAGACGGGCTAGCCTTCACCATCACACACACCAATGAACCTTGGGCAACCATGACCCCCATCTCTGGTTTACCAGTTGTCCCTCTATGAAGCACTTCTGGTAGATACTAACTACAATATTCCGGGAACACCCCACAAGACCGGTGCCAGAGAGGATCTGACCCCATTGTCTAGACGTCACCATTTTCCCATTGTCCCATAGATCCTTACACTTGCCCGTTTTTCTTGACTGCTCTCTTCTCCCCTAACATATTCCAACCCTTGTATATCCCAATCATTGTTATTCCCTTCACCTGCCAATGGTTTTAATGCTACGACTGATCAGTGTATATGTTTATTCTGAAAACTCAATGAACCCCCCGTCATTTCTGATGTTACATCCAGACAACGTGTTGTGTATAAATGATGTTTTGTTGCTCTCAGAATATAAATAATGACACACGTAGACTTCCACCTGGAATAAAATGTCATTATATAACCGGAATGAGTTTTCTTGGCAGGATAAGGGAGCATTAGCAGATTTCAGACATCATTTGCATTCCCCATCCTTTGCTATCAGCTGCCCGATACTCATTAGTTTTACTGATGAATAAATAAATTGAGTTGCGCTTCTGTCAAAAATATGCTTAGAAGTAAACTTCTAAATTTTGGGGGATGGAGAAGGGAAAGTAATACTTTTTTTGTTATGCAGCTATATTATTACTTTGGTCCCTGCTGCAGAGAAAGAAGAGGAGTTAAAACATCCAAGTCTTCAGGGAGGGCAGATCACACAAGCTGGATCAAAGGGACGATAGAAAAGAAAGTATATACAGGAAGAGGAAATGAGATCACATGGGCGAAGTATAAATTGTAGAGTGAATAAAAAGCTCCTATGGAGGACTGTGATGATATATGAGATGTAGTTAAAACATCGGCTTCCAGGGTTCACAGGCCTCACATCCAGCATGTATGACAGTTATGTTCACATGAAATTAGTCTAAATAGACTGTAGGAGCAGGTTGCAAACTACACATCAGGATCTGCAAATTAATAAAGGAACTGGTTTCTAATGGCTCTCATGGAATTGCAGCACATATAGCATTACTGAACTGAACATAGATCATAATAAGTTTCTAGTTCTTAGGTTAAAGGGGTATTCCGGGCAAAAACATTTTATCCCCTATCCAAAGGATAGGGGATAAGATGTTTGATCGTGGGGGGCCCTCTGCTGAGACCCCCCGCGATCTCCCTGCAGCTCCCTGCAGCACCCACATTCTTTAAAAGTACTGTCCACAGTCTACAACCCATTTAACCCCTTAAGGACTCAGGGTTTTTCCGTTTTTGCACTTTCCTTTTTTCTTCATAACCCTTTAAAATTTTCCACCAAAAATTCCATATTATGGCTTATTTTTGTGCCACCAATTCTACTTTGCAGTGACATTAGTCATTTTACCCAAAAATCCACGACGAAACAGGAAAAAAATCATTGTGCAACCAAATTGAAGAAAAAATGCAATTTTTTCAATTTTGGGGGCTTCCATTTCTACGCAGTACATTTTTCAGTTAAAATGACACCTTATCTTTATTCTGTAGGTCCATACGGTTAAAATCAAATGATACCCTACTTATATAGGTTTGATTTTGTCTTATTTCTGGAAAAAATCATAACTACATGCAGGAAAATTTATAAGTTTAAAAATATCATCTTCTGACCCCTATAACTTTTTTATTTTTCTGCATATGGGGATGTATGAGGGCTAATTTTTTGCGCCATGATCTGATCTTTTTGGACAACTCGATATGACACGGTGTCACAGCGCAGGATGTAAATATATATCCTGCGTCGTTAAGGGGTTAAAATGTTATTGCTGTGTTCATAAAATAACAATTAAATAGCATGTTTAGCTCTGTCTCTTCTCCAGGTGGTTGGCCTTCTCTTCTTTGTCTAGTGTCAAAAGTGCTATTAAGTCACATTTTCCTACATCTATGACCCATCATGTTTAAGGTAGCGTTCACACACTATTTGTTTTTGCGGGTTTTCCGCAGTGTATTTGAAAGGGGGCGGACTCTTCTTGGCTGTCCGCAGCAGATTTTACACGGAGGAATTTACGCTGAAGTCAGTAGGGACTGCGGCGGATTTTCCGCAGCGTAAATTCTGCCATGGAAAATCTGCTACGGACAGCCGAGAAGAGCCCACCCACTTTCAAATACGCAGCGGAAAACCTGCAAGAACAAATAGCAAGGGAACGCTCCCTTAAAGGGGTCCTCCCGTGGAAAACTTTTTTTTTTTTTTAAATCAGCTGGTGCCAGAAAGTTAAACAGATTTGTAAATCACTTCTATTAAAATTTTTAATCCTTCCAGTACTTTTTAGGCGCTGTATACTAAAGAGAAATCCAAAAAAGAAATGCATTTCCTCTGATGTCATGACCACAGTGCTCTCTCTGCTGACCTCTGCTGTCCATTTTATGAACTGTCCAGAACAGCATATGTTTGCTATGGGGATTTTCTCCAGCTCTGGACAGTTCATAAAATGGACAGCAGAGGTCAGCAGAGAGCACTGTGGTCATGACATCAGAGGAAATTATTTTCTTTTTTGGATTTCTCTTTAGTATACAGCCCCTAAAAAGTACTGGAAGGATTAAGATTTGTTAATAGAAGGGATTTACAAATCTGTTTAACTTTCTGGCACCAGTTGATTTAAAAAAAAAAAAAAAAAAAAAAAAAAAAAGGGTTCCACGGGAGTACCCCTTTAACCCCTTAAGGACACATGACGTTCTCATACGTCTCCATGTCCGAGTCCTTAAGGACACATGACGTATGAGAACGTCATGTGTTTTGCCGGCCCCCCGCAACCATCTGGAGCGGAGCCGGCGCCCGATGCCTGCTGAAATCGATCAGCAGGCATCGGGGCATATCGCCCAGGGGGGTCATGATGACCCCCCATGTCGGCGATCGCGGCGCATCGCTCGTCAATTCAGACGAGCGATGCGCTGCGATTCCGTTCCCCGCCGCTCGCCGGGCGGGGATCGGAGCCGGATGTCTGCTGATTTCTATCAGCAGACATCCTGGCAGTGTGCCGGAGGAGGTCCGGAGGACCTCCTTTACCGGCGATCGCTGCAGGATGCCGGTAACTACTAACCGGCGTTCTGCAGCGGTTCCAGGTCATCAGGGTCACGTGTGACCCTGTGACCTGGATATAGATGGTGACTGGTGGTGTAGTATACACCACCAATCACCATCCATGCTGTACTGGGGGCTGGCATTGTGGCCACCCCCTCAGTACAGTTGTGATTGGGTGGCCAAAGTGGCCACACCAATCACAATGTAATGGGAGGGGATCTGGTGGGCTAGGAGCACGTTGCTCCGTTCTGCCCACCATTCCACAGAGATCTGGTGTGCAGGACGGAGCCCCGTGCTGCCCACCATCCCCTCAGTAAAAAAAAAGTGCCCCTTGCCCCCTTTCTGTGGCCCCTTGGCACAGAAATCCCCAGGGATAGCTTTAGATTAGGTAGGGACAGGTTAGGGTTAAAAAAAAAAAAATAGTTTTTAATTTTTTTTTTTTGGCGTACCTCAGTGGGTGTCCGTGGGTCCGTAGCACCTTTAGCTGCGTGACCCCGGCCCTGCTGGGTCGCTGCGGTCTGCCGTCAGCCTTTTTTTTTGGCGCAGATCTTTTTTTTTTTTTTTTTTTTCACTAAGCGTGTGTGCGGACCCTCTTAGTTATAAAAGAGCGGTCCGCCACCGTTTGTTAAAGCCCACCCGCCGCTGATCAGTCCCGTAGTACTGATCAGCGTTTTTTTTTGTGGTGCCGGCGCTTTTTTTCGGGTTTTCTAGCGTGTTTTTGCCCCCATAGGCGGTCCGTGCCACCAGTAGCAGGCGTGTACTGTGTGGCCGGACCGTACCTGTGTGTGCGGCGTGCCTCACCGCTGTCAGTGATTTATCACTGATCAGCTTTTTTTTTGTGGTAAAGGCACCTTTTTCGGTTAACGCGGATTTTTTTTTGCACCCATAGGCGGTCCGTGCCACCAGTAGCAGGCGTGTACTGTGTGGACGGACCGTACCTGTGTGTGCAGCCTGTCCCACCGCTGTCGGTGATTTATCACTGATCAGCGTTTTTTTTTGGTTCAGGCGGGTGCATTTTTTTCGGGGTAAAGCGTTTTTTTATTTATTTTTTCGGGTTTTTTGTGTGGGGGTCTGTGAACAAGCCACCAGCCACTGTCCTGGGCTGAGTGGCTGGACCCCCCACTGACTTCTGCGCCCCCTGCCGCCACAAGCGCTAATCAGTGCGCACACCACTGATTAGATAAACGCTTATTTTTTTGGTGCAGGGTTTTTTTTTGCGCTAGAAGTCCCCCTTTTTTTTAAAAGTCCCCTTTTTATTTTATATTTTTTTCTGTTAGGGCGGGTTAGTTTAGTTAGGTTAGGCTAGGGCGGGTTAGGGCGGGTTAGGGAGGTAGTATCGCACCACACCACACGCAGCACACACACCAATAAAGTTTTCCCCCCCACACACACACATACCCGTATCCCCATTAGAGTAGGGAAATGGCCCGCAGAGTGTTTTCGGCGGAGGAGGCATATGACCTAATTGCCTCCGACTCTGAAAGCATCTCAGAGGACGATGAAGACCCCACCTTCCTTATTTCATCGTCCTCCTCATCATCTAGTTCAGATGATGAGCCACCAAGGCGGCGAACTCGCCGCCATGCGGTGCCGCAAACCTCCTCTGTCCTTGAGCCTGTGCCCCATGCTAGTATGAGTCCCCCTGGCGCTCATACTAGTGAAGCCCCCCTGCCAAGGTCACTGGTACCTCGTACCGGAGAACTTGACTGGGCTGAGCCAGCGGACCACGAGCCCGTGATTCCTGAGTTTGTTGGCGACTCAGGAATCAAAATTAACATCGCCGGGTTCACTGAAAAGGACTTTTTCGGTCATTTTTTCAGTGACGACTTTGTTAATTTGATGGTTACACAGACGAATCTGTACGCCCAACAGTTCGTCGCCGCTAACCCGGGCTCACTTTTAGCTAGACCCGGCGGCTGGACTCCAGTCGATGCAGCCGAAATGAGGACCTTTTGGGGCCTTGCGCTGCATATGGGTATAGTTAAAAAACCCTGTGTCAGGCAATATTGGAGTGGGGACGTCTTTTACCAGACACCCCTCTACAGTATGGCCATGACACGTTCCCGGTTCGAGGCCATTCGGAGATGTTTGCATTATGCTGATAATGCGGCATGTCCCCCCCGAACTGATCCCGCGTATGACCGCCTGTATAAAATCAGGCCGGTCATCAATCACTTCGGGGCCAGATTTTGGGAGGCCTATGTCCCGGGGCGGGAGGTCTCTATTGATGAGTCGCTCATCAGCTTCAAGGGGAGACTCAGCTTCCGGCAATACATCCCGACCAAGCGAGCGCGGTATGGCGTGAAGATGTATAAACTTTGCGAGAGTACCTCCGGGTACACTTGCAAGTTTATGGTGTATGAGGGACGAGATTCCTGCATTGAACCCCCAGATTGTTCCCCCACTCTGGGTGTTAGCGGGAAAATCGTTTGGGGCCTTTTGCACCCATTGCTAGATAAAGGTTACCACCTTTACGTGGATAACTTTTATACTAGTATCCCTCTCTTTTCATCCCTCGCCGCCAGATCCACGGTCGCTTGTGGGACAGTCCGGAAGAATCAAAGAGGCCTTCCGCCCCATCATTCCCTACATGCTCCTATCCCCCGGGGTGAGTCCCGTGCCTTTTCCCATGAGAACCTGTTGTTGGTCCGGTATAAGGACAAGAGGGATGTCCTTATGCTCACCACAATTCATGGGAATGGCAGCACCCCTGTCCCTGTGCGAGGTACCGCGGGACCGGTCCTCAAGCCCGATTGTATTCTGGACTACAATCGGTATATGGGGGGAGTTGATCTTTCTGATCAAGTCCTCAAGCCATATAATGCCATGCGGAAAACACGCGTATGGTATAAAAAGGTTGCGGTCTACATGGTACAGGTTGCCATGTACAACTCTTTTATACTGTACCAGAACGCTGGCAACACAGGGACATACCTGGAGTACCAAGAGGTAGTTCTAAAGGCCCTCATCTATGGTGATCGCCAAAGAGCGGGTCAGAGCACCTCTGGAACTTTAGGTCCCCGGATCGTCCCCGGCCAACACTTTCCATGTGTGATCCCCAACACTGGAAGGTCGGGACGAACCCAGAAAAGATGCAGAGTGTGTCACAGGAAGGGGAGACGGAGGGACACCACCATTCAGTGTGACACTTGCCCCGATCATCCGGGCCTCTGCATAGGCTGCTTCAGGGAGTATCACACTTCCATGGAGTACTAAATTTTCCATCCTTTGCCCTAAATTTCATTCCCCAGAATTCGGCTCCAATGTACCAGTCCAGGGTACATTATCTTCCAAATTTTATACCAAAATACCCTACCCCCAAAAAATCAAACCCAAAACCTCTTTCCCAATGCCCCTCATAATATCTTTGTCCCCCAAAAATGGGTCATGGGACACAGAGTCAACAGCATTGGAGGTTTGCAGTTGCCTCAAATGCGCAACGCTCTCTCTCTCCACCTGAGCGGGTTGCGCATTTGAGGTAACAGAATAGGGACGGCCCCACATATCCCCTTCCCAGAATGATGATTCAGAGTATAGGGTTTGGGGCGGGCATCATTTTTACTTTTGGCTGTACTCTGGGTCATCATTCTGGGAAAATAATTGGCATATCAGTACTAAAATTGCAATTATCTCCCCCCCCCCCCCCATAGTACTCTTCATCCATTCCTGGAAAATAAATGAAGGGAACACCCGTCTGTTCCAAATCTCCACTTCACCCTATACACCTTCCTTAGGGGGTGTACTGTTTGTAATAGGCTCACATGTGGGTGTTCCTTTCTTGTATTTTCCTCTGAATGTATGTAACTGTTAGGTCCGTAACAAACATCCGCCTCAAATGCAAAGAGTTCTCGCTGAGCTCTGTCGTATTTCCAGGCGACAATTCGGAGTCACATGTTAGTTGTTCCCAGAAAAATGAAGCAGAGTATAGGTTGAAAATTGCAATATTCAAAAGCTACCCTTCATCCATTCCTGGAAAATAAATTTAGGAAACACCTGTGCATTAAAAATGTCCTCTTTACCCCTATACCCATTCCTCAGGGTGGGTACTTTCTGTAATGGTGTCACATGTGGGTGTTTCATTTTTGTATTTTCCTCAGAATGTATGTAACCGTCAGCTACTGATATGCCATAGGCCACAAATACAAAGTGACCTCTATGACTTCTGAGCCTTGTTGTGCGCCCGTCCAGCACGTTACCCCATATGTGGATGTATTTTTATAGTCAGGGGGAAAAGCCCTCCAAAATGTGTAACCCAATTCCTCATATTACCCCTTGTGAAAATGTTAATAATTGGGTAACCCCAGCATTTTACTGTAAAAAAATCTAATTTTTCAATTTATGGCCCACTTTTCAAAAAACCTGTGAGGTGTAAGTACTCACTGTAACACTGTTACGTTCCCCAAGGGGTCTAGTTTCCAAAATGTATGCCATGTTTTTTTTTTTTTTTTACTGTCCTGGCACCATAGGGGCTTCCGAAATGCGGCATGTCCCCAGAGCAAAATTTGTAACTCCTCTTCTGAGACCTGTAGTGCGCCAGCAGAGCACTTTTCACCCCCATATGGGGCGTTTTCTGAATCAGGAGAAATTGGGCTTCAAATTTTGGGGGGTATTTTCTGCTTTAACCCTTTGTAAAAATGTTAAATTTTTGGGAAACCAAGCATTTTTGGTAAAATTTATTCTTTTTTTTTTGCATATGCCAAAGTCGTGAAACCCTTGTGGGGTATTAAGGTTCACTTTACCCCTTGTTACGTTCCCCAAGGGGTCTAGTTTCCAAAATGGTATGCCATGTGTTTTTTTTTTGCTGTCGTGGCACCATAGGGGCTTCCTAAAAGAGGCATGCCCCCAGAGCAAAATTTGCTTCAAAAAAGCCAAATGTGACTCCTTCTCTTCTGGGACCTGTAGTGCGCCAGCAGAGCACTTTTCACCCCCATATGGGGTGTTTTCTGAATCGGGAGAAATTGGACTTCAAATTTTGGGGGGTATTTTCTGCTTTAACCCTTTGTAAAAATGTAAAATTTTTGGGAAATCAAGCATTTTTGGTAAAATTTATTCATTTTTTTTTGCATATGCCAAAGTCGTGAAACCCCTGTGGGGTATTAAGGTTCACTTTACCCCTTGTTACGTTCCCCAAGGGGTCTAGTTTCCAAAATGGTATGCCATGTGTTTTTTTTTTGCTGTCCTGGCACCATAGGGGCTTCCTAAATGAGGCATGCCCCCAGAGCAAAATTTGCTTCAAAAAAGCCAAATGTGACTCCTTCTCTTCTGGGACCTGTAGTGCGCCAGCAGAGCACTTTTCACCCCCATATGGGGTGTTTTCTGAATCGGGAGAAATTGGGCTTCAAATTTTGGGGGGTATTTTCTGCTTTAACCCTTTGTAAAAATGTCAAATTTTTGGGAAATCAAGCATTTTTGGTAAAATGTATTCTTTTTTTTTTTGCATATGCCAAAGTCGTGAAACCCTTGTGGGGTATTAAGGTTCACTTTACCCCTTGTTACGTTCCCCAAGGGGTCTAGTTTCCAAAATGGTATGCCATGTGTTTTTTTTTTGCTGTCCTGGCACCATAGGGGCTTCCTAAAAGAGGCATGCTCCCAGAGCAAAATTTGCTTCAAAAAAGCCAAATGTGACTCCTTCTCTTCTGGGACCTGTAGTGCGCCAGCAGAGCACTTTTCACCCCCATATGGGGTGTTTTCTGAATCGGGAGAAATTGGGCTTCAAATTTTGGGGGGTATTTTCTGCTTTAACCCTTTGTAAAAATGTAAAATTTTTGGGAAACCAAGCATTTTTGGTAAAATTTATTCTTTTTTTTTTGCATATGCCAAAGTCGTGAAACCCCTGTGGGGTATTAAGGTTCACTTTACCCCTTGTTACGTTCCCCAAGGGGTCTAGTTTCCAAAATGGTATGCCATGTGTTTTTTTTTTGCTGTCCTGGCACCATAGGGGCTTCCTAAATGAGGCATGCCCCCAGAGCAAAATTTGCTTCAAAAAAGCCAAATGTGACTCCTTCTCTTCTGGGACCTGTAGTGCGCCAGCAGAGCACTTTTCACCCCCATATGGGGTGTTTTCTGAATCGGGAGAAATTGGGCTTCAAATTTTGGGGGGTATTTTCTGCTTTAACCCTTTGTAAAAATGTAAAATTTTTGGGAAATCAAGCATTTTTGGTAAAATTTATTCTTTTTTTTTTGCATATGCCAAAGTCGTGAAACCCCTGTGGGGTATTAAGGTTCACTTTACCCCTTGTTACGTTCCCCAAGGGGTCTAGTTTCCAAAATGGTATGCCATGTGTTTTTTTTTTGCTGTCCTGGCACCATAGGGGCTTCCTAAATGAGGCATGCCCCCAGAGCAAAATTTGCTTCAAAAAAGCCAAATGTGACTCCTTCTCTTCTGGGACCTGTAGTGCGCCAGCAGAGCACTTTTCACCCCCATATGGGGTGTTTTCTGAATCGGGAGAAATTGGGCTTCAAATTTTGGGGGGTATTTTCTGCTTTAACCCTTTGTAAAAATGTAAAATTTTTGGGAAATCAAGCATTTTTGGTAAAATTTATTCTTTTTTTTTTGCATATGCCAAAGTCGTGAAACCCCTGTGGGGTATTAAGGTTCACTTTACCCCTTGTTACGTTCCCCAAGGGGTCTAGTTTCCAAAATGGTATGCCATGTGTTTTTTTTTTGCTGTCCTGGCACCATAGGGGCTTCCTAAATGAGGCATGCCCCCAGAGCAAAATTTGCTTCAAAAAAGCCAAATGTGACTCCTTCTCTTCTGGGACCTGTAGTGCGCCAGCAGAGCACTTTTCACCCCCATATGGGGTGTTTTCTGAATCGGGAGAAATTGGGCTTCAAATTTTGGGGGGTATTTTCTGCTTTAACCCTTTGTAAAAATGTAAAATTTTGGGGAAATCAAGCATTTTTGGTAAAATTTATTCTTTTTTTTTTGCATATGCCAAAGTCGTGAAACCCCTGTGGGGTATTAAGGTTCACTTTACCCCTTGTTACGTTCCCCAAGGGGTCTAGTTTCCAAAATGGTATGCCATGTGTTTTTTTTTTGCTGTCCTGGCACCATAGGGGCTTCCTAAAAGAGGCATGCCCCCAGAGCAAAATTTGCTTCAAAAAAGTGAAATGTGACTCCTTCTCTTCTGGGACCTGTAGTGCGCCAACAGAGCACTTTTCACCCCCATATGGGGTGTTTTCTGAATCGGGAGAAATTGGGCTTCAAATTTTGGGGGGTATTTTCTGCTTTAACCCTTTGTAAAAATGTCAAATTTTTGGGAAATCAAGCATTTTTGGTAAAATTTATTCTTTTTTTTTTGCATATGCCAAAGTCGTGAAACCCCTGTGGGGTATTAAGGTTCACTTTACCCCTTGTTACGTTCCCCAAGGGGTCTAGTTTCCAAAATGGTATGCCATGTGTTTTTTTTTTGCTGTCCTGGCACCATAGGGGCTTCCTAAATGAGGCATGCCCCCAGAGCAAAATTTGCTTCAAAAAAGCCAAATGTGACTCCTTCTCTTCTGGGACCTGTAGTGCGCCAGCAGAGCACTTTTCACCCCCATATGGGGTGTTTTCTGAATCGGGAGAAATTGGGCTTCAAATTTTGGGGGGTATTTTCGGATTTAACCCTTTGTAAAAATGTCAAATTTTTGGGAAACCAAGCATTTTAGATTTTTTTTTTTTTTTTTTTTTACATTTGCAAAAGTTGTGAAACCCCTGTGGGGTATTAAGGCTCACTTAATTCCTTGTTACGTTCCTCAAGGGGTCTAGTTTCCAAAATGGTATGGCATGTGGGCGGTTTTAGCTGTTCTGGCACCATAGGGGCTTCCTAAATGCAACATGCCCCCCAAAAACCATTTCAGAAAAATATACTCTCCAAAATCCCCTTGTCGCTCCTTCGCTTCTGAGCCTTCTACTGCGCCCGCCGAACAATTAACATAGACATATGAGGTATGTGCTTACTCGAGAGGAATTGGGCTACAAACACAAGTAAAAATTTTCTCCTTTTACCCCTTGCAAACATAAAAAAATTGGGTCTACAAGAACATGCGAGTGTAAAAAATGAAGATTTTGAATTTTCTCCTTCACTTTGCTGCTATTCCTGTGAAACACCTAAAGGGTTAACACACTTACTGAATGTCATTTTGAATACTTTGGGGGGTGCAGTTTTTATAATGGGGTCATTTATGGTGTATTTCTAATATGAAGACCCTTCAAATCCACTTCAAACCTGAACTGGTCCCTGAAAAATATTGAGTTTGAAAATTTTGTGAAAATTTGGAAAATTGCTGCTGAACTTTGAAGCCCTCTGGTGTCTTCCAAAAGTAAAAACTCGTCAATTTTATGATGCAATCATAAAGTAGACATATTGTATATGTGAATAAAAAATAAATTTATTTTGAATATCCATTTTCCTTACAAGCAGAGAGCTTCAAAGTTAGAAAAATGCAAAATTTTCAGTTTTTTCGTCAAATTTTGGGATTTTTCACCAAGAAATGATGCAAGTTACCATAAAATTTTACCACTATGTTAAAGTAGAATATGTCACGAAAAAACAATCTCGGAATCAGAATGATAACTAAAAGCATTCCAGAGTTATTAATGTTTAAAGTGACAGTGGTCAGAATTGCAAAAAACGCTCCGGTCCTTAAGGTATAAAATGGCCTAGTCCTTAAGGGGTTAAGGGGTATTCCAGGATTTTTTTTTTTTTTTTAACAATTTTAGAGATGAGCGAACTTACAGTAAATTCGATTCTTCTCGGCTCGGCAGTTGATGACTTTTAGTGCATAAATTAGTTCAGCTTTCCGGTGCTCCCGTGGGCTGGAAAAGGTGGATACAGTCCTAGGAGACTCTTTCCTAGGACTGTATCCACCTTTTCCAGCCCACCGGAGCACCGGAAAGCTGAACTAATTAATGCAGGAAAAGTCAGCAACCGCCAAGCCAAGAAGTTCGTGACGAATCGAATTTACTGCAAGTTCGCTCATCTCTAAACAATTTGTTTGGTTTAAAAAAAAAATTACAAACAAAACATGAGCCGGGACAAAGGATTTTTTAAATTTTTTTATTTGTCTATACTAAAGAGACTGTAAAGTTAGTGTAGTTCATAATATAGTGTAGAAAAGTCCAAAAAAATATATAAAAAGAATGCCCTCACCACACTGGTGTATGAGCTGGTCGTGAGCTGGAATCTTTATTGCATCCAAAGATATCACGGTACACAGCTATTCAAGCTTGACAAACAGCGGGATCACGGGTGCTCGTGTGCACGAGCACCCGTGATCCCGCTGTTTGTCAAGCTTGAATAGCTGTGTACCGTGATACCGTCACACACTTGGCCGGAAGAAGCATCGGCTGACGCGAAACTAGTTGCCACCCAGTGGTGTGCCCCCGTTTCTCGAGAGCGGCTGCTCTCACTCCACCCCCCCCCCCCCCCCCGCGCTCCATGGCCGTCATATGCTGGTTCATCCCAATATGAACAAAAGTTCTTCATTTTGGACACCTTGTTTGATGAGTGTGGTTCATTTCGTTGCCTTCTTTTGAAGTATTTGGAATATATTCTCTACACCACTATTGAAGCCGCACCGCCTTAGATCCCATAATAGCAGCAGGTGTCGCACCGGCATTTGATTATCCCGCACGTCTTGCTGGTTAATATAGCTCTGCAGTGCCCGATAGCTATCCCCTCTCTTTGTGATTACATGTGACCTTATGGTGGATAACCCCTTTAAGGTGTGAATACTATTTCATCTAACACTGGCAAATCTAATGCGTTTTCTGTGTCATGACACATGAAAGAAACAAATCAAATGTTTTGAGCAATAAAGTATGTAAATTAAGTCACTACATAAATTAAACTGTTCCTACCAGTAGGTGACACAATAGATAATTTTACTCTACATTCCTAAGGAAGGTTCTCTAGCACAACAAGTGGCCACAAATTGTATCGCAAGTAAAATGTAATCAATGGTTTTTATGTGAACTATTATTTGTAATGCTTCATATGTATATTTATAATAAAGCCCCATACTGTATGGACATGAACGTTTATAGGTGTGGTGTCCCAGTGCAGAATATGCTCTGTCAGGTAAATGCTGCCTCAGGTGCAACCCTAACAGCCTGTTCTGGGCCCCACTGCTCCAAGTGCTGTATTGTTGTATGTTCTGATCTACTTGTACCATGATTTCCTATGTATGTGTTTTGTTGCCTTTAATAAATGTTTATATGCCTTTAATGCAGAGGAAGCCATGTGATCTTCATGCCCAATTGGATGCCCCCTGGTCTGTCCCCGAAGAAGTGTATGGGGGAGGAGTTAGTAAGGAATGGAGAAGTTCTGAGGAGAGAGGAGAGTGGATGTCACCTTCAGACCTTTGCTGTGGACCTATACCTCTTCATATGGGGACAGGCCTAGGAGATCCAGTTGCTGCACTAATCTGTTCCTAATTGACAACACCATTCACAGGATCCAGCTGACCAGGTAAGTCAAGTTCAGGTAAGTCAAGTTCCAAAAGGATAGCAGGAGATAGAAAGCCTCAGGTAACTCTGGTCCAAATAGGTCCAGTCTGAAGAGCAGAGTCAGTGTTTGTTAGCTCCAAAGTCTTATCCAAGCTACTCAGTCAAGTTCCAAGACCAGATCAGTCTAAAGTATATTTCAGCAAGTGAGAAGCTAGTCAGCAAGGACTACACATCCCATAGTGCTTAGAAGCTACTGTGATCCCTAAAGCAGTCTCCAGCAAACTTTGTACTAAATACTGAACTTTCCTGTTTAACCTGCAAGTTCCTGAGTACAGTAAAAGCAGTTTATGTAACCCTGCATCGCTGGTAGTTATTGCCTCAGTGCTTGGCCCAGGAAGCTGCTATCATTGCAGTGTGGAGGTTAACACTACCTTGGCATCATGAACTGTGTCTAGTTGTTCCCCGCAACCACCGCCAGCACACTTCACGCCAGTCGGTCACCACACAGCGCTCTATTCTGTTACCCTACAAAACCTCAAGTAATTCTTGTCTCTTACCTGAGTCTGCCATCTTCTGCCGCTGCTCCTCCTGGTATAATCTTGGTTATAAATATTCCTGGGTCATCTCCTACATGGGGGTTATCTATTCCTCCAGCGATACTAAAGCCAAGACCTGAATTTCCCTGTAATTAAATATAATAGAACCATAATGCATCACATAGCAAATATAAGACACAAAAAAACATACAATTGATAAACATATATATGGCTGAAGATATTTCAATAAAACTTGGTACACTTATTACCTATATGTCAACTACAAATATAGTAGACTTAAATGAACCCTAAGCCAACCCCTTATGCGAGGGTGAGTGGGTGGGTGGGAAGTCCCGGGTGGGTGGGAAGTCCCATGCAAGACTATGGGTCTTCTGTTACATCTCCTGATCGTGTTACTCTCAGGCTGAAGAGATTGCCCGGGATTCTTAAAAATCCTTCTATGGTCCAGAGAACAGACAGCGCAGGACGGGATATGAGGACAGGATATGAGAATGGGATATGAGGACAGGATAGGAGGACAGAATATGAGGACAGGATATGAGGACAGGATATTAGGATGTGATATGAGGACGGGATATGAGTTAGGGATATAAGGACGAGATATGAGATAGGGATATGAGGATGGAATATGAGGTCGGGATATGAGGACAGAATATGAGGATGGGATATGAAGCTGGGATATGAGGACAGGATATGAGGACAGGATATGAGGATGGGCTATGAGGTTGGGATATGAGGACGGGATATAAGATAGGGATATAAGGACGAGATATGAGGACAGAATATGAAGATGGGATATGAGGTTGGGATATGTGGACAGGGAATGAGGACAGGATATGAGGTTGGGATATGAGGACGAGATATGAGATAGGGATATGAGGACGGAATATGAGGTCGGGATATGAGGACAGGGAATGAAACTTTGAGGTCAAAGTATGAGGACAGGATTGAGCATTGTTGTTTTTCCTCTCTGACAAGGTTTAGGTAGGAAGACCGAGCAAAGCTAAGTACCCAACCATGATACATCCCATTACAGCAAATTAAAGCCAAAAAACAATACAATAGTATAATAAATATAGAAGAGAAGAGAACATAGAAGTTCCATACCAAAAAATTTTATGGGCCTTCATTATGCATTATACTTGGCAACATTTTAAAAATAAATAAATAGTAAATATAAGCCCCACCGTGGGAACCTGGGAAGGCCTCCAAATGGCCGGGACTACCCACACAATTTCCCATCATATCAGGACTGTTGACAAGTATGCATTATGGTACCTGATTTTGCCAACCTGGACTGAAGGGTCTTGAATTTGCAGCCTTACATACATTCAACCCTACAAATAGCAAAAGGGATGTAACAACCTTCACTGGGTCCCCTTGCAAAAAGCCCCTATGGTACATAGACCTTTTGCTAGGGACTGGGGTTTTCAGCCATAGCCAACCATTTTGCATGTCTTGAAAAGCTATAGAAGCCTTTTATAAATGAAAGACGATTTCCTCCAAAAACAGTGCCACACCTGTCCTCAGTTTTTTTTTTTTGGTATTGCAGTTCAGTTCCATTAAAATTAATGGAGCCATATATTAATTAAGATTGCTTACAACTCAGTTTTTCAAATGTCAGGCTGCAGCCATTAACAGGGGGAGCTAATCAGCTCCACCTACATTCCTCTATGAAGGGCCTGTAAGGAACAGATTATGCATACAGGAAATGTTGCTGCCTCTGTGAGTGACACAGTTTCACATTAACCCCCCCCCCCCCCCCATAAAAAAAAAAAAAAAAAAGATTGACACATTCTGTAGGTTAACACATGGTGAATAGTGCTGTAGCTTTCCCTTATCTGCCCCCCCCCCCAGGCCAAAACAGTACCTCAATTTAGTGACCCCTGACTTACACTTTTGCCTTATTCTGTGTGTATGAAGTCTTGTTACAATTCAGTTGATTTTCTCCTACCTCATTGGTAACTGTGACTTTGTAATTGTGCGCCTTCCGATAATGACCCTGTGGTACCCCGCCGGTAACTGTGAGCCCTCCAATACTGACCTCTGTAGCACCACACTGGTAACTGTGACCCTTTCAATACTGCCCGAGCAGCACCTCACTGGTACTTGGGACCTGTCCAATACTGATTCCTGTAGCACCCCATGGGTAACTGTAAGCCCTCCCATACTGCCCCAATTGCACCCCACTGGTAACTGTGATCCTTCCAATACTGCCCCATGTAGCACCCCACTGGTAACCAAGTTCCATCCAATTCTGCCCCCTGTAGCACTCATTGGTAACTGTGACCCTGTCCAATATTGGTATCCCACTGGTTATTGTGACCCATTCAATATTGACCACTGTAGCACCTCAATGGTAACTATGACCCTCACCGACACTGAATTTATTAGTCCACCACTGGTAGTTGTATTCCCTCCAATACTGACCATGGTGGCAGCCAACTGGTAACTGTTTCCCCTCCAATACTGACCCCTTTAGTCCTGTGATCCTTCACCCATGTGGTATTCCACTGGTAACTGTGACCTTTCTAATACTGCCCCATGTGGTATCCCACTGGTAACTATGATCTTTCTAATAATGCCCCGTGTGGTACCCAGTTGGTAACCGGGACCTTTCTAATACTGCCTCCTGTGGTACCCTACTGGTAACTGTGACCCTTCTAAAACTGCCCCTCTGGAACCCCCATGGTAACTGTGGCCCATCCAATACTGTCCCCTGTGGTACCCCATTGCTAATTGTGACTCTTTTAATACTGCCCCCTGTGAAACTCCACTTATAACTGTAACTGGTACCCCACCAGAACCATTCTCTGCTTTCTATTGTGCAGCACACGGCTTTTGAAGATTTTTCTCTTCTCATACAGATGATAGTAATGAAGTGTAATTAGGCTTCGGGATATTTATTATGATTAAAGTTCTGAAGATTAGGCAGTTCTGTCTGAAGAGAGTCAGTAAACCAGGACGTATTATCCATCCTATAAATAAGACATGGAGTATGGGAGCAGATGATAGAATCTGCAAAAGATAATGTAGGGCTCACGGAATAAAGCAACACTCTGTATCACCCCATTAAAATGTTAATAAGCCGATGTGGTGAGACGCAGGTACATGGTATTTCTATTCTAAATGAAAACATAAGATAAGAATCTTCACAAATATCATCCAATTCATTGCTTATTAGCCTCCCAGTCATCTCAGCCTTGTTGTCTACATTATTGATTCTGCATGACTTATCCACAGAGCTGCGTGGGCTAAGGCACATATCTGGATTTCTGATACTAAATGACTGAGAGGATCTTGGGTGGATGGATGTGAAGGGGAAGAATTGGTGGCAAATTTGTGGCCACATTATTTCTCCATTTACTTTGTTCGGTTCCTTGCTATGCACTGTGTTTCGATGGTCAAGCTATGTGTACATAAATTTTTTTTTGAGGGGGGGGGGGTATATAATGACCATTTAACAGCTCAAAAAACACCCCATAGAGCTACACTTTTTTTTACTATTACATTACATTGAACGCAAAAGCAAAATGGCACATGCATATTCTTTTAATGGCAGTAATTGTTAAGGCTGTAAAATGAACTGGTCACAGTAGTTTCAAACCATTTCCTTCCACATGACGGCCCATGTGATCTGTAACATATTTTTTTTATTAATTTCCTTTATTAAAAATGATTTTGTACCCCAGAAAAAAAGTGCTAAAGTCTTGGCCATTAGATGTCTCACTTGCCTTTATTCTGCAGTTCACGGCCTGTTGTTAGGGGAATTCTGTCTCTAGCAGCAGAGAGACAAGGGTGGAACACAGGAAATGGAGGCAGGGCTTAACTACTATTATTTGCTGGAAAGAAATAGCAAGGCTGGACTGTGTTCCTGCAAATTGTGAGCCTGTCTCTGTCTCCATCTGTTGCAAAACAGCTGGAGGCATCATGGTTGGGAAAAACTGCTCTAGAGGATCCTTATTGGCTCTGAAAAGTAACTCAAGTTTTTTCTTTCATCTAAGCAGTAGCACCAGTAGCTTAGTGCTTAGTGTAACCTCTCCTTGCTGTTACTGTTTCTTTCCTTTCTGCTCACATATCACCTTGCAAACCCAACACATCTGTAAGCCTTTCTCCTTCCAAACACCATTTACAGTACTGGAATGAGTAAATCATCCCCAAGTAGAGTGCCAGGCTGTTTCTTTCAGCACATTTTCACCAACATTATGTCACGGCAGAGCAGTAAGTATCAGGTGTGGTGCTGTGATTGGCAAGACAAGTAAGGGAAAGGAAGTGCTTGTGTGTGCTATATAGGCAAACAGACCAGTTCTGGTCCCACCGCCTGAAATAGAGAGCATGAGAAGTAGCTGTGCATCATGGATGGGGCTCTCGGGGGTTCAATAATGTGTCATGTGGCTCTTTAAAGTAAAGGACTGCATAAAAGGCCCCCACAATATGTTGACTTGACCACCATGGTCCTATATTTAGATCCACTAAATACATGAACACATCTCCTGTGCGCTTGGGTAGAGTAGGTAAACTCACATGCACACTATGGAACCTCGCAACATCTGATTCTATTCCTGAGAGAGACCATAGAGCTTGATCCTTTTAGGATATACCTGTAGAATCCCAAAAATATAGGAAACTGGTGTCACGATTCGGCTTCCAGGTAGTGGATCCTCTGTGTCAGCGAGGGATTGGCGTGGACCGTGCTAGTGGACCGGTTCTAAGAGGCTACTGGTGTTCACCAGAGCCCGCCGCAAAGCGGGATGGTCTTGCTGCGGCAGTAGCAACCAGGTCGTATCCACTAGCAACGGCTCTACCTCGCTGACTGCTGAGAAGGCGTGGGACAGAAGGACTAGGCAGAGGCAAGGTCAGACGTAGCAGAAGGTCGGGGGCAGGCGGCAAGGTTCGTAGTCAAGATGGATAGCAAGGGTTCAGGTAACACAGGCTTTGGACACACTAAACGCTTTCACTGGCACAAAGCAACAAGATCCGGCAGGGGAGTGCAGGGGCAGTGATCAGATATAGTCTGGGAGCAGGTGGGAGCCAATTAAGCTAATTGGGCCAGGCACCAATCATTGGTGCACTGGCCCTTTAAGTCTCAGAGAGCTGGCGCGCGCGCGCTCTAGAGAGCGGAGCCGCGCGCGCCAGCACATGACAGCAGGGGACCGGGACGGGTAAGTGACCTGGGATGCGATTCGCGAGCGGGCGCGTCCCGCTGTGCGAATCGCATCCCCGACGGCCATGACAGTGCAGCGCTCCCGGTCAGCGGGACCGACCGGGGCGCTGCGGGGAGAGAGACGCCGAGAGCGCTCTGGGGAGGAGCGGGGACCCGGAGCGCTAGGCGTAACAGTACCCCCCCCCCTTAGGTCTCCCCTTTTCTTTGTCCGGTAACTGCCTCCCCTGGGATGAGGACACCGGGAAAGAATGGAGGGTTTTCTCAACGGCAGGCAGTACAGCAGGAGTGGGAATGGGGAGGGAGGGCAGAGGGCGAAGCCTGGCACGGGGCAGTGTGACACCAGGACGGGGGCCATGAGGAGGCACTGAGGCTTGCCTGACGGGACTGGGAGGGGGGGAGAGGCACTTCCTATGGCAGGCAGAGTCCCAGTTCTTGATCTCCCCGGTGGTCCAATCAAGGGTGGGAGAATGAAGACGGAGCCATGGCAGACCGAGGAGGACCTCAGAGGTACAGTTGGGAAGGACAAATAACTCAATCCTTTCGTGGTGGGGTCCAATAGACATCAGGAGGGGTTCTGTGCGGAAACGCACGGTGCAATCCAATCTGACTCCGTTGACCGCGGAAATGTAGAGCGGCTTGACGAGACGGGTCACCGGGATGCTGAATTTATTCACAAACGACTCCAAAATAAAATTCCCAGAGGCACCAGAGTCCAAGCAGGCCACGGCTGAGAGGGAGGAGTTGGCTGAAGGAGAAATCCGCACGGGCACCGTGAGACGTGGAGAAGCAGACTTAGAACCAAGAGACGCCACACCCACGTGAGCTGGGTGCGTGCGTGCGTTTCCCAGACGTGGAGGACGGATAGGGCAATCCACCAAGAAATGCTCGGTACTGGCACAGTACAGACAGAGATTTTCTTCCCTACGGCGATTCCTCTCTTCCTGGGTCAGGCGAGACCGATCCACTTGCATGGCCTCCTCGGCGGGAGGCCCAGGCGTAGATTGCAACGGATACTGTGGGAGAGGTGCCCAGAGATCTAAGTCTTTTTCCTGGCGGAGCTCTTGGTGTCGCTCAGAAAAACGCATGTCAATGCGGGTAGCCAAATGGATGAGTTCTTGCAGGTTGGCAGGAATCTCTTGTGCGGCCAGCACATCCTTGATGCGACTGGATAGGCCTTTTTTAAAGGTCGCGCAGAGAGCCTCGTTATTCCATGATAACTCGGAAGCAAGAGTACGAAATTGGATGGCGTACTCGCCCACTGAAGAATTACCCTGGACCAGGTTCAACAGGGCAGTCTCGGCAGAAGAAGCTCGGGCTGGCTCCTCGAAGACACTCCGGACTTCAGCGAAGAAGGACTGGACTGTGGCTGTGGCAGGATCATTGCGGTCCCAGAGCGGTGTGGCCCAAGACAAGGCCTTTCCTGAAAGAAGGCTTACTACGAACGCCACCTTAGACCGTTCTGTAGAAAACAAGTCCGACAACATCTCCATATGCAGGGAACACTGAGACAAAAATCCACGGCAGAGTTTAGAGTCCCCATCAAATTTGTCCGGCAGGGACAAGCGGAGGCTAGGAGCGGCCACTCGCTGCGGAGGAGGTGCAGGAGCTGGCGGAGGAGATGGTTGCTGCTGTAGCAGAGGCAGAAGTTGCTGTAACATGGCGGTCAACTGCGACAGCTGCTGTCCTTGTTGGGCTATCTGCTGCGATTGCTGAGCGACCACCGTGGGAAGGTCAGTGAGACTTGGCAGCGGCACCTCAGCGGGATCCATGGCCGGATCTACTGTCACGATTCGGCTTCCAGGTAGTGGATCCTCTGTGTCAGCGAGGGATTGGCGTGGACCGTGCTAGTGGACCGGTTCTAAGAGGCTACTGGTGTTCACCAGAGCCCGCCGCAAAGCGGGATGGTCTTGCTGCGGCAGTAGCAACCAGGTCGTATCCACTAGCAACGGCTCTACCTCGCTGACTGCTGAGAAGGCATGGGACAGAAGGACTAGGCAGAGGCAAGGTCAGACGTAGCAGAAGGTCGGGGGCAGGCGGCAAGGTTCGTAGTCAAGATGGATAGCAAGGGTTCAGGTAACACAGGCTTTGGACACACTAAACGCTTTCACTGGCACAAGGCAACAAGATCCGGCAGGGGAGTGCAGGGGCAGTGATCAGATATAGTCTGGGAGCAGGTGGGAGCCAATTAAGCTAATTGGGCCAGGCACCAATCATTGGTGCACTGGCCCTTTAAGTCTCAGAGAGCTGGCGCGCGCGCGCCCTAGAGAGCGGAGCCGCGCGCGCCAGCACATGACAGCAGGGGACCGGGACGGGTAAGTGACCTGGGATGCGATTCGCGAGCGGGCGCGTCCCGCTGTGTGAATCGCATCCCCGACGGCCATGACAGTGCAGCGCTCCCGGTCAGCGGGACCGACCGGGGCGCTGCGGGGAGAGAGACGCCGAGAGCGCTCCGGGGAGGAGCGGGGACCCGGAGCGCTAGGCGTAACACCTGGAAACTGAAAGCCTCTTGACCTCCCACACTTCACGAGAAATCATATGAGAGGAGATATAGGTTCAAAAAAAATTAGGAATTTAGAGGGAAAGGCCAAATAGTCTTAGCAATATTCTGTTTGGAGGGTCTCTTATCACACGGTAATTTACCATCTGTCAGCATAGTTTATTTAAAGCTCAGTGATTTTATATTTAAATTGCATGTATCAGTCTCCTGAGTGCTGCCACTACCATCTGCGCCCGCAGCCACCGCTTGCATTTTTTTATTAATATTTCCATATTTGATTTGATAATCCTGAGCCTCCTGGATAATAAAGGGATTGTGAGGGAAACAAATGGTCACCATGACTTTGGACAGAACACTGGGAGGAGAATATCACTGTGTTATTATCGTAGGCTATTGGGTAATGTACTATGTAGTAACTGCAAAGAGGAACCTGATAAGGATAAGCGAGTTACTAGGTGAGGTAAATGGTTGTCATAAGTCATGTTTTGCTAGTATATAACTGACTAATAATCAACCAATGCCCATGTGCAAGAATATAACTACTATAATACTTCCCCCTATGTACAACAATATAACTACTATAATACTGCTCCTATATACAAGAATATAATTATTATAATACTGCCTCCTATATACAAGAATATAACTACTATAATACTGCTCCTATATACAAAAATATAACTACTATAATACTGCTCCTATATACAAGAATATAACTACTATAATACTGCTCCTATATACAAGAATATAACTACTATAATACTGCTCCTATATACAAGAATATAACTACTATAATACTGCTCCTATATACAAGAATATAACTACTATAATACTGCCTCCTATATACAAGAATATAACTACTATAATACTGCTCCTATATACAAGAATATAACTACTATAATACTGCTCCTATATACAAGAATATAACTACTATAATACTGCTCCTATATACAAGAATATAACTACTATAATACTGCTGCTATATACAAGAATATAACTACTATAATACTGCTGCTATATACAAGAATATAACTACTATAATACTTTCCCCTATGTACAACAATATAACTACTATAATACTGCTCCTATATACAAGAATATAATTATTATAATACTGCCTCCTATATACAAGAATATAACTACTATAATACTGCTCCTATATACAAGAATATAACTACTATAATACTGCCTCCTATATACAAGAATATAACTAATATAATACTGCCTCCTATATACAAGAATATAACTACTATAATACTGCTCCTATATACAAGAATATAACTACTATAATACTGCTCCTATATACAAGAATATAACTACTATAATACTGCTCCTATATACAAGAATATAACTAACATCTAATCTAATAACATCTGCCAATTGCAACACGAGTCATGTGGTTTATCTAATGACATGTAACATCTGCCAATTACAGTATGTGGGGTGCACCTCCAATCCCCTGAAGGCTAGGACCAGAAAACACCTGTCGGACATCCCCCACTTTCAGACCCGACATCTTTCCATGGTTAGTAAGCATTTTGCCGAAAAGCATGAGGGTGATTTTTCTGGTCTCAGCCTTCAGGGGATTGAAAGGGTTACTAATAATATTAGAGGAGGTAATATCAAACAAAAATTATTGGATAGAGAAGTCTTCTGGATCATTAAACTTCAAACCAGGTGTCCCCTTGGCTTAAATTTAAGACAAGATGTCATTCTCCATTATTGATCTGCTGTTGTTCCCGTATAAAATTATATATTTTTGGTTTCCCTCGGAGTTTGGGAGGAATTTTATATTTATTTTTATATTCTTTTCCCACAATTGTTTCCCGCACATATGATAATTAATAGCATATGTATAACAGAGTATTAAACAATATACATACCACATGTGGGGACATTTTTGAGACAATTCAATGGTTCCATATTAGTCCGTATATTCATTTGCGATCCTACTATATAATTGGAATAAAAAATTAAAAATTTCTCTCATGTCCTATGGTGGTATATACAATCATATGGGTAACTTGAATTCATCCAGATTCATATGATATGATATAGGGTAATATTTATATAGATTTTTCTATAGGAAATTCCCTTTTCTCCCCTTTTTTTTTATTTTAGGATCGTACATGTATATATGCTATCTGACATTTTGTAATTTGTTCTTGTATTTTTAGTACTAACGTATGTCTTTTTCTATATTATTGCTTGTAACCCAAGTGTTTTAATATTTTGACTACTGTTCACACTATATGTGCGTTTTTACTATATTTACTATACTTGCTGGAGGGAGGTGAATAATGGGTTAAGCCCTGTGGATACTCCCATCGGAGCGGATCTCATTTTTCCACCCCCATATAAGCAAGCCACTTGCACTATTGTTTTGTATGACTAAGGCTGCTGAGTGCGGCTGAAACGCGTCACCTTGTCATCACCCACGGTTACCGCTGAATAAAAATCGTATTGCTTGACATCCTGCTCTGGACAACTCCATTTCTTTCTAAGAATATAACTACTATAATACTGCCTCCTATATACAAGAATATAACTACTATAATACTGCTCCTATATACAAGAATATAACTACTATAATACTGCTCCTATATACAAGAATATAACTACTATAATGCTGCTCCTATATACAAGAATATAACTACTATAATACTGCTCCTATATACAAGAATATAACTACTATAATACTGCTCCTATATACAAGAATATAACTACTATAATACTGCCCCTATATACAAGAATATAACTACTATAATACTGCTCCTATATACAAGAATATAACTACTATAATACTGCTTCCTATGTACAAGAATATAACTACTATAATACTGCTCCTATATACAAGAATATAACTACTATAATACTGCTCCTATATACAAGAATATAACCACTATAATACTGCTCCTATATACAAGAATATAACTACTATAATACTGCTCCTATATACAAGAATATAACTACCATAATACTGCTCCTATATACAAGAATATAACTACTATAATACTGCTCCTATATACAAGAATATAACTACTATAATACTGCTCCTATGTACAAGAATATAACTACTATAATACTTCTCCTATATACAAGAATATAACTACTATAATACTGTTCCTATATACAAGAATATAACTACTATAATACTGCTCCTATGTACAAGAATATAACTACTATAATACTACTCCTATATACAAGAATATAACTACTATAATACTGCTCCTATGTACAAGAATATAACTACTATAATACTGCCTCCTAGCTGAGAGGTTGTGTGTGTGTTGCTCTCCTGATGTCTGGAGAAAGCCCGGGGCGGGGCCACCCTGGGTGGGGAAGCTCCCCAAGCAAGGCCCAGGCTTCTCGGCCTATTCTGGGAATTAATCCCCAGACACCACAATCCATGGATGAAAATCCTAAAGTTTCTCTGGATGTGAGAAATGTTCAGAATGTTGTCAGTTCTGGTGCAGCAAGAAGCACAGATGAGAAGAAAGTTGTGGAAGTGAGGAAAGAAACTTCATCAAGTCAGGTAATGGCTGCAGGTACAATCCACCCCTCCTGCAGTCAGACAGAGGAGAACATCCCTGGAGAAGCAGACCATGCAGGAGAATCTGCAGCAGCCTGTCCTGATACGTTCTGACCGCACACGATACGGGAGCGGGAGCAGCGCAAAAGTTACAAGCACGCCAGAGACAAGAGTGAATACACCAGGAAGGCTTCAGGGGGCCACAAGTGCGGTCACTGAGAAGAACCAGGGGCCCAGTCCCCAGTCTGGAGATTGTGACCCTGCAGCAGTGACCACAGCCGCACCGAGACAGATACCACCTCAGAAGCAGAGTCCTGTGAGTACCCCACCAGCGCGGCCCCCCAATACTCAGCGGGCACCTGAACTATGTTTGGCTGAGCAGATCCCAGCTCTGGTAAAGAGACTTGAGACTTTAAAAAAGACTAAGTTACAGCTGCAGAAACAGATAGACTGTATATACAAGCTAAAGGCAGCAAACCCCAATAACCATGCTGTACATGACAAGAAGCTGAGCTCCCTCGCTGTGCAGCTCGCTGACACTGTGCAGGACATGGAGGACGTATTGGACCAGATGGGACCAGTCGCTGAGACCTTCAGAAATCAGCAGCGATTTGAGGGATATAAGGAAAGACCAGCGCCAAAGTCATCTACTGCTGCACCTAAGTCTTCAGCCTCACCAGGGGACACCCAGCAGTCCTGTACAAGACAAGAGGACATCCAGCAGTCCTGTGCAAGACCAGTCCTCAGACCAGCCAGCTTCCCTTTTGAGAAAGGAAATTTGTACAGACAAGCAGAAGCAAGCGTCCAGCAACATCAGAGACCTGCAGAGACTCCTCCAGAGGTACCACAAGTCCCAGCAGTCAGCACGGTGAAGCAGGACTATGGACTCCTACCAGAAGGTAACTCTGTAACCGTTGTGCAGTCACCACAAGCCCCTGGGGGCAGTAGAGAGCAGCAGGACTGTGGACTCTTACCTGAAGGCAGCAGTGCAGCAGAGAGTTCACAGGACATGGCTCTGCAGGGCTTGCTGGGCTCTGTAGTGCAAGATCATTCTGCCAGTGACTGCAATGATATGAATGTATGTGATATTACTGATAATGTGTCTGCAGAGGGGGGCGCTTCACAGTCTGTGTGGGATCTGGGGTCATCTCTGGGGTCAGGTCCACCATTAGTTCAGCCTCCAGAGGCTTGTGACCCCCAGAGTATAGAGGTTGATGGTGGGGAGGGGGCTGTACAGTCTGATGCACAACACTTCCCCCCTTTAGTCACACAAGTGTCAGACCTCCCTAGTACAGCTGGTCAGCAGCCACCACAGCGCCCCCAAGTACAGCAGGAGGGTAGAAGTAGTGGCGCCTCCTCTGGTAATGCCTGGAGTCGTGGATCACCATTCATGTCCAATGTAAACTACACAGGTCAGGCTTTCAAGAGGAGGAACGTGGTCAGGTTCAGACATAGAGGGGCCAAGGAGGAGCTGCCTGACAGGAGGTTTGTGGTCCGTGAACTTCTGTGCCACCAAATGGGCTTCCTGCCATCTAACATCCTGGCAGTGATAAACCTTCCTGACAGGCAGGGCTATGACGTCAGCTTCAAACTCATGTCTGACCTGGATCGCTTCTGGGCCCATGTCACCCGGGTGAGAGATGCTGATGGCTGGAATAAGTTCAGCTTTGTCCCCATCTCCAGACCAGACACAGCAAACGTCACCATTATATTTTGGAACGAGTCTGTCCCCCCCCAGGATATTGTTGTATGGTTAAAGAGACACTGTGACCTAATGTCAGACCTGACTAAGACCAGGGATGAGGATGGCATATGGACGGGAGGGTGGAAGGTCCTGGTGAAGTTACGGCATATAAACAACATAACCCAACATCTGCCCAATTCTTTCTTCATTGGCCGGGAGAAAGGGGTTTGCTTCTATGCAGGTCAGCCCAGAAAATGCTTCAAGTGTGAGAAGACCGGTCATATCGCGAGTGTGTGCACCCTAGTGAAGTGTAATTTATGTGGGGAGATCGGCCATGTCAGCGCCACCTGCCAGAATATCCGCTGCAACCTCTGTGGTAAGACCGGTCACTCCCACAGGGACTGTCCTGACGCCTGGCATAACATCTGTAAGGACTTCCCTGATGAGGACCTGCTGGAGGGGGCAGAGGACCTGGAGGAGGAGACGTTGGTGTCAGGGTCAGCAGTGACACAACTCGAGCCTCAGCATAACATGGGTGACACTAGAGGTGACGATATGGGTGACAATATTGGTGACACTAGCGGTGACAATATGGGTGACAATATTGGTGACACAGTGCCCGACCAGTCCCAGCCAGGAGCCACTGAGGGGAACAGGGAGGTCACTGAGCAGGTTGTGGCCATGTCTTCTTCTGCCCCAGCATCAATAAATCCGCAGAAGAGACGGAAGAAAGACAAAACCAGCCGTAAGCCTGAGGAGGGATGGACCACTGTCCAAAAACCTTCCAAAAAGAAAGTAGACCCCGGGTCAGGTGTCATGACCATCACAAATAGGTACAGTGTCCTATCAGAGTCAGACGTTGAGGAAGAGATGGAGAGGGAGCTAAAGAGAGTGATAGATGAATTTAATGAAGACCAAGAGGGTGATCCCCCCCACAAAAAAGAGACCCCCACGAGCAAAACGTCTGTCCGAATCGGACATGGAAACAGGTGGTCAGCAGGAGGGCTCAGACTCAGATCTGTGATGATGGTGGTGACATCTCTGCACTTTCTTCTTTCCTTTGTTATGATGGCCGACTTTACCCTTAAAGTGTTCTCCAGTAATGTGAACAGTGTCAGAGTGAGGAGGACCAGACACGTCGTATATGACCATCTAAAGTCTATTGATGCTGACATCATCTTCTTACAGGAGACACGTTTAAATACTCAAGGACTGTTACGTGAGGCAGAGCGTGAATGGCGGTCTGGTCCATCCTTTTGGTCACTGGCTGTGGAACCAAGTGCCGGGGTCTCTATCCTGTTTACCACCAATGATGTAACTGTACATAGGCTGACAGAGGTATTGATGGGAAGGTGCCTAATGCTAGAAGTTACTATTCGGGGTAGAAGGCTCCGACTCATTAATATCTATGGTTCACAGACAGTGACTGAAAGGGTTAACCTTTATAATGAAGTGAAGCCATATCTCTTCACGTCTGTCCCTGTCATCTTGGCCGGAGATTTTAATGCCTCCAGAACAACTAGTGACAGATCCTCTAATAGACCTCTAACCCGAGACTCCAAGGTCTTAAACAACATCATTCTACAGGCCGGGTTGTCAGATGTGTTTGTGCAGGGTGGTCGGAAACCAAAATTTACCTATTTCTGTGGTGGAAGAAGTAGTCGTATAGATTTAGCTCTGGTTAGTCCCACAGAGACCATTGGTGAGAAGGATGAGAAGATCGTCCCTTATTCTGACCATCTAGCCTTATATTTTTGTCTGGGTGTCACACAGGGTCCTGAAACAGGTAGAGGGTTGTGGAGACTGAATTCCAGTCTATTAGAGGATCCTTCTGTGCAGAGACAGGTTCACTCTCTTATACAGAGTCAGCTAGAGAGGGTGGACTTCTATGATGATATGGCCGCCTGGTGGGAGGATGTCAAGGATGAGATCAGAACCCTCTTAAAGAGACTGTCAGTTATAAAGGGGAAGAGTAAGTATGGCCAGTATCTCAAGCTGCGGAAAGAATTGGAGTCACTATATTCGGCGGGTGGGGACCAACAAAGGACAGACCGGCTGAAATCTGAGATAAGGCAGTATCAGTACAGCAGGTATACCTCCCTGGTTCTTGAAAGGGATTATGGGTCCTTAGGGTCTCCTGATCCCTTTGAGAATTGTCGGGAGCGGGTGGCAAATAAATCTGTCACCGGTCTCACTGACTCCCAGGGTGTTTTGCAGGAATCTCGGGAGGGTATCCTGGGGGTGGTGAGATCGTACTATGCTGACTTGTTTCAGAGGAAGGTTTTGGATACAGACAAGATGACCCAATTCTTGGAGACAACTCCGCTCCCTGATACTAATGATTTGGACTTTTCTCCTTTGATAGCAGAATTGACGGTGGCAGATGTCAAAGAGGCCATTGATAAGTTACATCTGAAGAAGGCACCAGGTCCAGATGGGATAACAGCAGAATTCTATAAGACATTCAGAGACCTCTTGGCCCCAATCCTTGTGGATGTTTATACAAATTGTCTAGAAAGTCACCTGATGCCTCCATCCATGAGAGTGTCCTCGCTGATTCTGCTGTCTAAAGGTAAAGAGCCGAGTGACATCAAGAACTGGAGGCCGATTGCCCTCTTGAATGTCGACAGGAAGATTCTGGCAAAAATCCTGTTTTCTAGGTTAGTTTGTCTGTCCCAGGCACTGTTGGCAGGCTGTCAGTATGGCACAGTAAAAGGGCGGAACATCTCTGGGGCAGTGATCTCCATAAGGGAGATGTTTGAGAGATGTAAAGTCCTGAGGTGTGGGAGATATGTTGTCAGTCTTGACCAGGCTAACAGAGTAGATCATGAGTATCTATGGGCCTCTTTGTCAAAGTACGGTATTCCGGGACAATTCATCGATTGGCTGAAGACTTTGTATTGTGAGGCCGAGAGCTTTCCTCTGATCAATGGTTGGCAGGGTGACACGTTCAGGGTTGAGGCGGGGGTGAGACAAGGTTGCCCACTGAGCCCGCTGCTGTATGTATTTGCCTTAGACCCGTTTCTGAGGTCACTGCAGGAGTGTGGTTTTCAGGGGGTGCCGGTCCCCCACTGCCTACCCCTGAGTGTTGTTGCCTACGCGGATGATGTGACTGTAGTGATATCTGAGCCTCGTGAGGTGGAGATGTTGTCTGCGGCCATCAGAAGTTACTCGGAGGCCTCAGGGTCTCTGGTCAACCTTGAGAAGAGTCAAGCTCTCTGGGTATCAGCTACTGATCCAGATTTTGATCTGCCCCAATTTGTGAGAGCCTCCTCCTATATTAAAATCCTAGGGGTCAAATTCGGGAGGGACGATAACGCCAAACTAAATTGGGAAGAGAAGTTGGAAGCCGGAAATGCAAAGGTTCAGCGATGGAAGAACTGGAGGCTGACCTATAGAGAAAGGGTTAAAATGTTGAAGACTTACCTGGTCCCCGTCTTTTTGTATGTCTCTGTTGTTTTTCCTTTGCCAGAATCTTTCTCTGCTCGGCTCTTTAGCCTGTTCTTCCAAATGTTCTGGGGGAACAGGTTGAACCTGATAAAAAGAGGGGTCACCTACCTACAGAGGAGAGAGGGTGGGTTGGATATGCTGAATCCAAGGGTGTTCTTTGACTCCATGTTTCTAAAAGTTAATTTTGGTTGCCTGGACTCAAACAACAGCTCCCTGTGGGCGAATAGTATCAGGGACTGGATATTGCCTTTTGCAGAGTCTTGGGTGCGAGGCGGCAGTCTCAAGAGGGGGAGATGGACGCGTGACTACCTCCCCCCGTACCTGGAATACGGGCTCAGATGTCTGAAGAGATGGCGCATTGAGAAGTCCTATATAGAGAGTAAGCCAAGGAAGGATCTATACGTAAGGGTTTGTAGGGCTTTCTTCTGCTCTCCACTTGCCTTGAGGGACTGTGTGACCAGCACTTTACAAGAAAGTCTAAAGTTCCTCAATGGGAAACGACTCCCCGCAAAATTCTTTGACATAGCTTGGCTGTCGCTCCATGGGAGGCTCTTTGTCAGGGGTAATCTAAAGTATCTAAGCGTTTCTGATAGGAACTGTCCTCTGGGTTGTCAGCAGGAGGAGACGATGGAGCATTTCATATCTGACTGCAGGGGCGGGAGGGGGATATGGGAAGAAGTGTCCAGTAAGCTGAATATCCCATTACTGCAGAACCTGATGTATCCTGACATCATCTATGCTGTACCATCCAGTAACAGGACTGTAGACAGGGGGACAATGTATATAATTATAACAATCATTAAATATTACCATTGGCACATGAGAACTAGAGTGTCCATACACAACGAGCCATTCCATCACAACACAGCAGTAAGACAGATCATGTCCGAGCTCCAGTGGGTAAAGTCATTAGAGATACGGAGGAACCAAAATAATGGGAAATTATGGAGGAATGTCTCTTTGGTTTAACACGGATGATTTATTAAATTTTTTTGTGTTTTTCCTTTTCCAGCAAATGTGGACTTTCTAAGTTTAATATTACTCTGTGCATACTCTAGTTGAGTAGTCATTGTGTGTACAATGCTTGTTATTTTTGTTTTGCATTGTAAGAAATTATGTTAATTGTAATTTTGTTTGTTTTCACAATAAAAATTGCCTCCGATATACAAGAATATAACTACTATAATACTGCTCCTATATACAAGAATATAACTACTATAATACTTCCCCCTATGTACAAGAATATAACTACTATAATACTGCTTCTATATACAAGAATATAACTACTATAATACTGCTCCTATGTGCAAGAATATAACTACTATAATACTGCTCCTATATACAAGTATATAACTACTATAATACTGCCTTGTCACGATTCGGCTTACGGGTTGTGGATCCGCTGTGTCAGCGAGGGATTGGCGTGGACCGTGCTAGTGGACCGGTTCTAAGAGGCTACTGGTTTTCACCAGAGCCCGCCGCAAAGCGGGATGGTCTTGCTGCGGCAGTAGCAACCAGGTCGTATCCACTAGCAACGGCTCAACCTCGCTGACTGCTGAGAAGGCGTGGGACAGAAGGACTAGGCAGAGGCAAGGTCAGACGTAGCAGAAGGTCGGGGACAGGCGGCAAGGTTCGTAGTCAGGATGGATAGCAGAAGTACAGGTACACAGGCTTTGGACAGACTAAACGCTTTCACTGGCACAAGGCAACAAGATCTGGCCAGGGAGTGCATGGGAGGAGGTCAGATAAAGGCAGGGAGCAGATGGAAGCCAATTAAGCTAATTGGGCCAGGCACCAATCATTGGTGCACTGGCCCTTTAAGTCTCAGAGAGCTGGCGCGCGCGCGCCCTAGAGAGCGGAGCCGCGCGCGCCAGCACATGACAGCAGGGGACCGGGACGGGTAAGTGACCTGGGATGCGATTCGCGAGCGGGCGCGTCCCGCTGTGCGAATCGCATCCCCAACGGCCATGACAGTGCAGCGCTCCCGGTCAGCGGGACTGACCGGGGCGCTGCAGGGAGAAAGACGCCGTGAGCGCTCCGGGGAGGAGCGGGGACCCGGAGCGCTAGGCGTAACAGTACCCCCCCCCTTAGGTCTCCCCTTCTCTTTGTCCGGTAACTGCCTCCCCTGGGATGAGGACACCGGGAAAGAATGGAGGGTTTCCTCAACGGCAGGCAGTACAGCAGGAGTGGGAATGGGGAGGGAGGGCAGAGGGCGAGGCCTGGCACGGGGCAGTGTGACACCAGGACGGGGGCCATGGGGAGGCACAGAGGCTTGCCTGACGGGACTGGGAGGGGGGGAGAGGCACTTCCTGTACTGTCACGATTCGGCTTACGGGTTGTGGATCCGCTGTGTCAGCGAGGGATTGGCGTGGACCGTGCTAGTGGACCGGTTCTAAGAGGCTACTGGTTTTCACCAGAGCCCGCCGCAAAGCGGGATGGTCTTGCTGCGGCAGTAGCAACCAGGTCGTATCCACTAGCAACGGCTCAACCTCGCTGACTGCTGAGAAGGCGTGGGACAGAAGGACTAGGCAGAGGCAAGGTCAGACGTAGCAGAAGGTCGGGGACAGGCGGCAAGGTTCGTAGTCAGGATGGATAGCAGAAGTACAGGTACACAGGCTTTGGACAGACTAAACGCTTTCACTGGCACAAGGCAACAAGATCCGGCCAGGGAGTGCATGGGAGGAGGTCAGATAAAGGCAGGGAGCAGATGGAAGCCAATTAAGCTAATTGGGCCAGGCACCAATCATTGGTGCACTGGCCCTTTAAGTCTCAGAGAGCTGGCGCGCGCGCGCCCTAGAGAGCGGAGCCGCGCGCGCCAGCACATGACAGCAGGGGACCGGGACGGGTAAGTGACCTGGGATGCGATTCGCGAGCGGGCGCGTCCCGCTGTGCGAATCGCATCCCCAACGGCCATGACAGTGCAGCGCTCCCGGTCAGCGGGACTGACCGGGGCGCTGCAGGGAGAAAGACGCCGTGAGCGCTCCGGGGAGGAGCGGGGACCCGGAGCGCTAGGCGTAACATGCCTCCTATATACAAGAATATAACTACTATAATACTGCCTCCTATGTACAAGAATATAACTACTATAATACTGCTCCTATATACAAGAATATAACTACTATAATACTGCTCCTATATACAAGAATATAACTACTAGAATACTGCTCCTATATACAAGAATATAACTACTAGAATACTGCTCCTATATACAAGAATATAACTACTATAATACTGCTCCTATACACAAGAATATAACTACTATAATACTGCTTCCTATATACAAGAATATAACTACTATAATACAGCTCCTATATACAAGAATATAACTACTATAATACTGCTCCTATATACAAGAATATAACTACTATAATACTGCTCCTATGTACAAGAATATAACTACTATAATACTGCTCCTGTATACAAGAATATAACTACTATAATTTAGGTCTGTAGAAATAAAGCTTCAGCACTCACCTATATTTCAAATCCTTTATTCGAGCATCAAATCCAGAGGTAACCGCTGGCCAGGGGTGGGGAGGGAGCGAGGACACCGCTGCAGGAGCAGCGGAGAAGGAGGCGTCTAGTTTCGCGGGTAAAACCGCTTCGTCTGGCCTTACCTCGTGTCTCCCCAGACGCACCTCCGCCAGAGGCCAGAGGAAGCGGTTTTACCCGTGAAACCAACTGTTCGCCGCACACCCGCACAGCCTCGGCTGTTGCCACCCTTGTTTCCCGATCCCACCAGGCCGGCTTGTATATTCTTTATCATGACAAAATAAAGTGAAGTTGTACACAGGTGAGTGCAGATGTGAATTTCTTCTTTCGGATTCATAACTACTATAATACTGCTCCTATATACAAGAATATAACTACTATAATACTGCTCCTATATACAAGAATATAACTACTATAATACTGCTCCTATATACAAGAATATAACTACTATAATACTGCTCCTATAAACAAGAATATAACTATATGATACTGCTCCTATATACAAGAATATAACTATATATTACTGCTCCTATTTACAAGAATATAACTACTATAATACTGCCTCCTATATACAAGAATATAACTACTATAATACTGCCTCCTATATACAAGAATATAACTACTATAATACCGCCCCTATGTACAAGAATATAACTACTATAATACTGCTCCTATATACAAGAATATAACTACTATAATACTGCTCCTGTATACAAGAATATAACTACTATAATACTGCTCCTATATACAAGAATATAACTACTATAATACTGTCTCCTATATACAAGAATATAACTACTATAATACTGCTCCTATATACAAGAATATAACTACTATAATACTGCTCCTATATACAAGAATATAACTACTATAATACTGCTCCCTATATACAGGAATATAACTACTATAATACTGCTCCTATGTACAAGAATATAACTACTATAATACTGCTCCTATATACAAGAATATAACTACTATAATACTGCTCCTATATACAAGAATATAACTACTATAATACTGCCCCTATATACAAGAATATAACTACTATAATACTTCCTCCTATATACAAGAATATAACTACTATAATACTGCTCCTATATACAAGAATATAACTACTATAATACTGCTCCTATATACAAGAATATAACTACTATAATACTGCCCCTATATACAAGAATATAACTACTATAATACTTCCTCCTATATACAAGAATATAACTACTATAATACTGCCTCCTCCAAAAATCCTTGTACCTTGCTTGTAAGGCGTGATGTGCTGGTTAGACCTATGTCTGTCTGCTCTGAGTAAATGGAAGTCTGTGGTGAATGCTATTATATTCCTATCCTATCTTTTATAAAGCATAGTATTTGTACTGCTAAATTGGACAAGATGTGGGGGGGCAGGTGCCGTTCGACATTTACTAATAATACACTGTGTTGGTTCCCATGCCTTCAAAATGCCTTATTACTTGCTAATGGGTAGTGCTCTCATGTCTCAGGAGGAGACGCCATTGTTCTGTTTCTACCTTTCTCACTTTAAGGCCATGTTCACACTGCTAAATTTTCAGGCAGACATTCCGCAAACAGCAGGCACCGGGAGAACATGCCAGCACTAGACTCCAGAAATGCACTGTCTCCTTAGACGGCAATGCTTTTCCGAGCGGATTTCACACAAAGAATGGCCAGAATCAGAATTTCCGCTGCAGATGTTTGCACATGCGTGCATGGTGCAGCAGAATCTAATTGAAAATAATGGGACTCTGCTGCAATGAAATTTCCCAGCATAATTTTACTGCCAGATTCTGCTCTGAAATTTGGCCGTGTGAACAAGTCCTTGTAGTGATTTATTTCTGTGGTGCCTGAACAATGATTCCACCGCCAACTCTTTCTAAATGGTTGCATATTCATGCTCAGCTTTTCTTCTGATGTATATGTTTATGCTCATAATGTTATATTTATAACTTTTATATTGTACTTTTGTACTGTATTGTGCTGTGTGTGTATGTATGTGTGTATGTATGTGTATGTATTTATATGTGTATGTATGTGTGTATGTATGTATGTGTGTATGTATGTGTGTGTATGTGTGTATGTATATGTGTATGTATGTGTGTATGTATGTGTGTATTTATGTATATGTGTATGTATGTGTATGTATGTATGTATGTGTGCATGTATGTGTATGTATTTATATGTGTATGTATGTGTGTGTATGTGTGTATGTATATGTATGTGTGTATGTATGTGTGTATGTATGTATGTATGTGTATGTATTTATATGTGTATGTATGTGTGTGTATGTGTGTATGCATATGTATGTGTGTGTGTGTGTGTATGTGTGCATGTATGTGTGTCTGTATATGTGTGTGTATATATGTATGTATGTATATGTGTGTGTGTATGTATGTGTGTATGTATATGTGTGTGTATGTATGTTTGTATGTATGTATATACGTGTGTATGTATGTATGTGTGTGTGTGTGTATGTATTAGGGATGCACCGATATATCGGCGGCCGATACATATCGGCCGAAAATAGCTATTTCGGCAAAATGCGGAAACAACAAAAAATGTGCCGATAATGACCCACCTCCCCTGCCCGCCCACAGCACAAGTTACAAACACTGCCAGTGGCAGATGCACTTGTGGGGGGTGCAGGGGGGGCCGGCCGCAACATCTGGGGGGCGCGCTCTCCGGGATAGGAATACTTATTTTTATGTGCCCGGGCCGGCTCCCGTGTGTGGCTGCAGGCGGGGGCCGGCCAGCGCATATAAAACCTAATACTGTATACTAAAAACCAGGGGGCCTCCAGCTGTTGTGAAACTACAACTCCCAGCATGCCCGGACCAGCAAAGTCTGTCCGGGCATGCTGGGAGTTGTAGTTTAGTTTTTATATGCTCTTGTCAGCCCCCGCCTGCAGCCACACACGGGAGCCGGCCCGGGCACATAAAAAGAAGTATTCCTATCCCAGACATCCCTGTGTCCCGAAAAATCTTTTCGGGACATAAGGATGTCCGCCGGTCACTCACCATTCCCCGGCATCCTCCTGCGATCCTCCTTCAGTCCCTTTCTTCTCCGCCTCTATGGTCGTACGCACGGGACGTCACTGACGTCCCGTGCGTACAACCATAGAGACGCAGGAGGACCGCAGGAAAGTCGCAGGAGAACGCGCGCCGGCCGGGGCCTGGTAAGTGACCGTGTCATCTTCTTCAGTGTTCCGGTCACCGCTCCCCGGTCCCGGCACCTACTGCTATGGTCCATAGGCCATAGCAGTAGATGTGACCCCGGGCCGGAGGAGCGGTGACCGGATCACTGTGGGGGCAGCAGTACAGACATACATCCTCCAGCCATACACTGTATATGGCTGGAAACTGTATGTCTGTGGGGTGGAGGGAAGCTGCCTACTATTGTGGGGGAACTGCTGACCTAATGTGGGGGGGAGCTGCCTACAAATGTGGGGGGAGCTGCCTAATATTGTTGGGGTGGAGCTGCCTAATATTGTGGCGGGGGGAGCTGCCTAATATTGTTGGGGGGAGCTGCCTAATATTGTGGGGGGCAGCTGCCTAATATTGTGGGGGGGAGCTGCCTACAAATGTGGGAGGAGCTGCCTACTATTGTGGGGGAACTGCCTACTATTGTGGGGAACCTGCCTACTATTTTGGGGGGAACTGCTGACCTAATGTGGGGGGGAGCTGCCTACAAATGTGGGGGGAGCTGCCTAATATTGTGTGGGAACTGCCTACTATTGTTGGGGGGAGCTGCCTACTATTGTGGGGAACCTGCCTACTATTGTTGGGGAAATGCTGACCTAATGTGGGGGAGCTGCCTACTATTGTGGGGAACCTGCCTACTATTGTGGGGGAACTGCTGACCTAATGTGGGGGTAGCTGCCTACAAATGTGGGGGGAGCTGCCTAATATTGTTGGGGGGAGCTGCCTAATATTGTGTGGGAACTGCCTACTATTGTTGGGGGGAGCTGCCTACTATTGTGGGGAACCTGCCTACTATTGTGGGGGAAATGCTGACCTAATGTGGGGGAGCTGCCTACTATTGCGGGGGAGCTGCCTACTATTGCGGGGGAGCTGCCTACTATTGCGGGGGAGCTGCCTACTATTGTGGGGGAGCTGCCTACTAATGTGGGGGAACTCCCGACCTAATGTGGGGGAGCTGGCAATCTAATGTGGGGGAATCTAATCTAATGAGCGGAGCGCTGCATTTTACCAGAAGACGGGGAGAAGTCATTTTCGGTATCGGTTTCGGACGGACATTTTTTTTTTATTTCGGTTTCGTTTCGGTTCTGAAATTTCTATTTCGGTGCACCTCTACGTATGTATGTGTGTATGTATGTACGTACGTGTGTATGTTCCAGCATCACTTCCAAACAGCTGAAGATATTCCAATAGTTTACTTCAAGCTCTGCTCTGCATCTCCTGGTGGGTGCGTCAGTCTGGCCACACCCATACTGCATCCCACACCCCATATTGAAAAGCCACACTCACCATTTAAGCCCCACCCCATTTATTTTCTACCCTTTTTGTGCATTGGTCCGGT